>NW_026594462.1:4737240-4856008 GCF_907164565.1 Psammomys obesus
TAGTATGTTTCCCAACAAGTCCAGTCACTTTAGTCTATCTCAATGACATGTGTGCAGAATGAAAGCAGAAACATCCACACACCTGCAGAAAACATTACATGCATCTGGGCACATGTGACCTTACCATAGGGTGACCTTGGATAGAAAGGCGTAGTCTCTTTCTGGGGTATTTCCTGCACTTTTCCATAAAGTTCACTTGTCGAGGCCTGGTAGAACTTCACAGAATTTATAAGGCCACAAGTTTTAATTGCATCCAGAAGCCGCAAGGTGCCAACTCCATCAACATCTGCGGTGTACTCAGCTAAGTCAAAGGAGATCTGGAAAGAGAAGGCAGATATAAGCAGTATTAAAGGTCATCAGTGAGAGATACTCACAAGGGAGACAGGCTCAGCAGATTCACAACCTGTGGTTTTATGCTGTTAAAACAATAAAAACAAACAAACAAGAAACAGTAAGTATTATTTCCTGGCAGAAGTTCCAATGTGGATGTCATCTACCTCGAATATTGAATAGCTGAAAATACATGAATTCCATTCAGCACATGTGACAGACAACTTAACACCCTTGTATTTCCTCCTCATTCTAGCTGAATCCCTGAGAAGCTTTGCATGATGGGGCAATGCTCTGTTCTACTGAATATATGCATTCATCAAAAATTCAGTTTGAACCAAACTTTTGGAGGTGGGGATTCTAGAAAAATTCACAATTTTAATGAGTCCCAATGATGTTTGTATGTACCAAAGACTGAGAACATGTACTCTGTACAGAAGTTAACTATAAAAAAGGACTGTTTTGCTTTAAAAAATAAAGGTACAAGAATAACTGTAGTATGTAGAAAGTTTGTAATTTTATTAAAGTCCACAGTGGATATAGCAAAATGTTAATGTGTATATAAACTGATTTCTAGGAGGTTACTGAGATTTAATTCAACATATTCTGATTTTTCAAAATGGTTTTTAAAAGGACAGCATCATGTTCTTTGTTAGGTTTCTTTTTCTGTGATACAGAACATAACTAAAAGCAACCTGGGAAGAAAAAGAGTTTATTTGGGTTATGCATAGAAGGAAGTGAGGCCAGGAATTCAAGGCTGGAAACAAGAGGTGGGAACTGAAGCAGAAGCCACAGAGGAGTGCTGCTTACTGACTCTCTGATCATGGTTTGCTCAATCTGTTTTCTTATACAGCCAAGGATCAAAAGCCCAGGTTTGGTTCTGCCCACAGTGGGCTAGGCTCATCAATCAAGTAAAGGAAATGTCTGATAGAGACAATTTCCTCAATTTTGGTTCTTTTTCTCAGATAACTGTAGCTTGTGTCCGTTGTCAAAAAAAAAAAAACTACACAGGACCATGTGATTTATAAGCTTATTTATTAAATAACATTTACACATAAGTAAATTAACCTTATTTTAAATCTTTTAAAATAAGAAGGCTGCAAACCTTATCACGGTACATCCACTGTAGAATGAGTTACCTTAATCTTTATATATATATATATCACTGTCAGAAGTTGGCCATCTGCTCATTAAGGACTTGACCTACTACATCCAAATCATCTGTGGCTATATTTAAAGCTAAGGGGGTAGCCAGAAAATTAAAAAGGAACACTGTCTATTTTATTTACAATTGTTAAAAAGTCACAAAAGTAAAACAACTGAGGTCATTTTATACATCCTCTCCACCCTTGTGTGTGTATGTGTGTGTGTCTGTGTGTGTGTGTGTCTGTGCCTGTGCAAATGTTTTGTACAACTATATGGGTGTAGAAACCATGCAGAGGACTAAGGAGGATGTTAGATGTTTTCCTTTATGGCCATTCACCTTATTTTCTGAGACCAGGTACACCTGAAACTCACATTTTGAACTAAACTGACTGACTAGCAAACACCCCAAATCTGCTGATTCCTATTCCCCAACATGGCCAAACCTAGCTTTTATATAGGTGTGGGAGATTTGAACTCAGGTCCCCTTGCATGCACAGGAAGTGCTCTTAAAAATTGAGCCATCTTTCCAGTAGTTTATTTTAATTCATCATGAGAGAGTCTCATATATAGCCCTGACTGACCTGGATCACTGTATGTAGACCAGGCTAGTCCTAAATTCACAGAAATCCAACTGTCCCTGCCTCTAGGTACTGAGATTAAAAGTAAGTACCACCATGCCCAGTCCATTTTATCCTTTTTAAATAATATTTTATAGAGATACATAAAATGTACTATAAAATAGTTTATAGAGATACTATAAAACTTGCCATTTTAAAGTTTACAATTTAATGGTTTTCATAATTCACAGCATTATGCAATCATCATTACCATCTTACTTCAGAACAGTTTTATCACTCCCCAAACACTCTGTAGCTATCATAGTCATTCCCCAGCTCCCAGCTCCCAGCTCCCAGCTCCCAGCTCCCAGCTCCCAGCTCCCAGTTCCCACTCAAATCTGGACAGCCACTGATCAGTCTTGTTTTCCTTTATACATTTACCTACTGTAAACATTTCTTAAGAATGAAATCACCCTGAAGAGAGCAAGGGCGACAGGACAGAAGGCCTGTAGAGAAAAGAGAAACTGAGGATTGGGACATCTCTGTGACAAGCTGGATACCTAAGTCAGGGTAGGCTTCTGGGAGAATATGAATGGGATTCAAGCCGACTCCTGGTAGCAGAGACCATAGAGACTGAAGACATCCTCCAGCTAGACTAGTCTTCTAATAAAGGGTGGGGAACACCAATGCACTCACAAAATCTTCAACCCAAAATTTACCCTGCCTACAAGATATGCAGGGATAAAGATAGAACAGATAGAGCAGAGATTGAGGGAATGCTCAACTGCTGCCTGGCCCAACCAAGGATCCACCCTATGGGAGAGTGCCAACCCCTGATACTATGAACACTACTCTGCTAGTCTGGCAGACAGTAGCACATCAGAGTTGTCCTCAAAGAGGCTCTGCCCATCAGTGCCTCAAAACAGATGCTGAGACTCAGAGTAAAACATTGGCTGATGCATAGGGAGTTTTGGGGAATAGTGGGAGGAAAAAGTAAAGGACCTGGAAGTGACAGGAGCTCTACAAGAAAAAACAACAGAGCCAACTGACCAGGGCCCAGAGGGTTCTCCTGAGACTGAGGCATCAACCAAGGATTATGCATGAACTGGACCTAGGCCCCCTACAGAGATGTAGCAGATAGGTAACTTAGGCTTCAAGTGGGTCCTCTAGTAAGGGAAGTGGGGGCTACATCAAAAATGGACTCACTTGCTAGCTTTTAGATCACTTTCCCTTCACAGGACTGCCTTGCCAGGCCACAGGGGAAAAGGACACATTCAGTCCTGATGCAACTTGATGACTGGGAGTTGATGGGAAAGGGGAGGAGGGAGGGAGAGGAGGCAGGGAGAAAGAGTGGAGCTAGGAGGGGAGGAGGGTAGGGGCTACAAGAATGTAAAATGAATACAACAAATAAATGAGAGAAAAAAGAATGAAATCACATGCGCAGCTTCTGCAACCACTTTCCTTCTCTTACTGTTTTCATATATCTTAGATATAGTTACCTTAGGTGTACAGGTGCTGGGGCATGTGTTAACACCATGTTTAACGGTGCACAAAACTGTCAGTCTACTTTCCAAAGTTGTCCCACCACTCCACAGTCTCACTCACTAATATACAGGTAAGAGTTCTGATCTCTCCATATCCTAACCAACAATTTTTGTGGTCTTTGGTTATAGGCATGCTGATGATTTAAAGTGCTTTCTCACTGTGGTCTTAATATGCACTTTTCCTGGGACTATGGGCATTGAGGATCTTCTTATGCACTTAATGACCATCTTTGTATATTAAATCCTTTGCCTATTTTTTTTCTAAAGTTGAGCTCCTTATCATTCCTCACTGAGTTGTGATGGCCTCTTCTACTTTCTGAGATAAGTCCCCTGCCAGATATATAACTTGAAATCTCTTCAGATCAGAATGGTGGTCCTCTGATCATTTTAAAAAGTGGCTTATGAACAAAAAAAGTCTAGTTTATCTCTTTTTCCTTGTTATATGCACTTTTTGCGTTATAATTAGGTTGTGTTAATAGTTAGGAATAATTTGCATAAGCTAGGAAAATGAATGAACATTCACTTACATATTGTATTCTAGTGTATAAACTAGTCCCTTAATTTATTACTATGATCATCGTACATAATTAGGGGTCCAACTGCATTATTTGGAGATCCAATTGTCCTAGCACCATATTTTGAAAAGACTATTATATGTCTGCTAACAGGTCTGAACACAGAAGGTTTTGTTTTTTGAGAAAGCCCTGGTCCTATGTTGATCAGAACACACACTGAAAAGACCTCAGTACAGGTGAGTCAGCAGCTCCATTAAAAGAGTAACAGTGTTAGTTAAGTCCTCAGTGTGGGGCATATATCATTCTAAGCAGTTCGAATAAACACAAGATTCACATGGAAGAAGAGGTATGCATTTATTCTGAAACAGAGAGGGAAAAGCAAGTGCAGAGTGGCATGGTAAATGTAACATAGAAAGCACACACGTGTTCTATTCTCAGTGAACCAAGTGTCCCTGTAGACTTTGGAAAACAGGAAAGAAACTGCTCCGTTTAACACAGGCAGTGGGACCCTGTTCAGCGGACATGTGATGGAGAGGTTATGCTGAAGGTAGCATATGCATCAGGGGAACGATGCAAAAGGATGGCTACCTGTCAGCAACTCAAAAACACTTCTTCACAATTTTTATATAAATCCATAAAAAAAGAATGCATATGTTTGGTAGTCAAAATTTTGTAGAATAAAATTAGCTCATAAAAGATAATTGTTTTAAAAGTACTTTTTAATATATAGTAACAAAATAAATATCTATGCCAGGCAAAACAGTACTTTATAGTTTCAACTTTCAAAGTTTAAAAGTATAACTCTCCAAAAACTAGATGTGTGGAGAGTTACAGCGCATGGGTCAAATCTGGCCAGCTGCTCACTATGGAATAAAGTTTTATAGGACACAGCTACCTTCACTCTTTTACATATTTTCCACAGTTGTTTTCATGCTACTATTTTCATTCAACACTGGACTGAATGAATTCATTTCATAGAAAGTAACTCTCACAAAGTTGAGAGTATTATCTGGTCCATTACAGAAATAGCTTTCTGCCATCTGAATGAAAACTATAGCTGCATTTGATAGCCAAGGGAAGTCCTGATGCTCCAGGGCTTATAATTAGGTCACAGTTCCAAAAGGACACCATGAAGCAGAGGTGCTGCTAATCTGCCTCACCAACTACACACCCCACCTCAGCAAATGCTTTCCAATGGAGATGCTAGGACTACCTGGGAGCTGGCTGTGTTTGGGACATAGGACGCGGGTCCCATATCACTAGCTCAGTGAAGATCTAAATTCAAACTTAAGTTCACCTTCTACTGAATGCTTGTATTTTTGCATCACTCTAAAGTAAATACATAAATACTCTAAATTTTGGACTAAAGTCATTTTAAAAAAGCTGTAGTTTTTCAGAGTTATGGTGACATGGTGAGCAGCATCTTTTTTAACATGGTCTGAAGAAAAGATAAATCAAACTGGTAGGAAAAATCAAAAAACAAAACAAAACAAAAAACCACATAGGGAAGAGCCCAAGTCTACCAAACATTGCCCTAACTCCCTCTCCAGAACACCTGGAGTGTGCTCTCACATTCCTCCAGATCACACTCCGTGGGTAGCAACCCTGCAGTTCGTGATGCTATTCTCCTAGGCCTAGTACATCTCTGCTCCAGGCCCAGGGCTTAGTGCACAAGTGTGGGAGGAGTGGCTTTTCTCCTTTCAGCCACGCCCTAGGCATGTGACCAAGTCAATTACCATCTCACCAGCACTATGCACATGACTTCAAAGTCTCCACGTTGCTTACTTTTTCTGCCAAATACCACCTCCATTAAACTGAATTCAAGATGTTTTCCCATAGCTCTCCTTCCCCTGGTCCCTCTCTCCATATAAAAGGTATCTATCTGAAACACAGCTTAGGACTCACCCATGTTTTTCTTCCCTTCATAGTTCACAGAGATGCAAGCCTTCTCACTGCTTCACCCTAAACCTCCAATAATTCCTTAGTGGAAAGTAACAAGGTGGCCTCAACAACTTCAGATGATTCATTCCCTACCGAGCTCAGGCACAATTCTCTCCTTTCTAATGATTTAGTTGGCCTTTCTGGCCTCTTTGCTATTCTCACATTGAGACTAACCTGTTATACTGAAAGTCTTTCCTCTGCTGTTGTCCCTACCATGAACTGAGGCTCCTTCTCCATTGTACGCCTTCCTGTCACTACATGTCTCTTACAACCTCTAAAGCAGTGCTTCTCAACCTTCCTAATGCTGTGACCCTTTAACACAGTTCCTCATGTTGTGGTGACCCAAACATAGAGTTGTTTTTTTGTTTTTTTGTTTTTTGTTTTTTTTGCTATTTCATAACTGTAATTTTGTTACTGTTATGAATATCTGATATACAGGATATGTGATATGTGACCTACAGGTTGAGAACCACTTATCTAGAAGAAGTAAGCACTAATATCCTCTATAGTCATCTCCTTTATCATTTCTTCTTCATTGTAATCTTTTATGTTTCTTATTACCTATTGTTTACAGATAAGCTCTAAGATGACAGACTTGTATCTTGTCTGCAATAGTTCAATCAGCACAATATTTGAAGACAGTATGTAAATTAATGAAATACTTAAACATCAAATTTACAAATATAAAATAAAGCCCCCCCCCCAAAAAAAAACTGGTAGAAAAGAAAATTGAGCAAATTTAATAGGAAAGAAATTTCCATTGAAGCAAGAAAGAACTATTGTGTTCTTCAACCAAAAGATGGCAAAATGGCAGACTTCACAGACAGACACATTTGTTGTTTGCCTCTTCAGCCCATTGTAACTCCATATTTTCCTACTTGATTCCCCTGGCCTACCTAGCGGTACTTCAGGGTCCGTGTAATCTCTACCCTCTGTTCAGTCCTTCCTTCTTATCTTCCTAGATACCTTTCTGGATCTGGCCCCCTGGAACAGCTGAGTTTACCCCTCCAGCTCCAGAGCACTCTGCCTTAGAGCAATCACCACAATGGATCCCCACATCCTACAGGCATAGTTGCAGTCCTGCTGCTTTTTCTTTTTCTGGTTGTTCTCACTACACAGAAGAGCATCTGTCACACAAAGGGCATTAAAAATCGCACTAGAATGAAGGCTTTAAGGCCTGAAGTGTAATACTTGACCCTAAATGACATCATTATACAACTAACAACAGAACAAACCACAGATGGAGTAAATTCCACTTTCAAAGGCTCAATGGGAAGATGGCTCTGTGCGAGCATAGGAACCTGGGCTCTGCCTCCAGCCCTCACATAAAGGCCTGGGTGCAGCAGGCCTGCCCTCTGATACTGGCACTGGAGATACAGAGAAAGGGAAGTCTTTGGGTCTGCTAGGCAGCCAGTCCAGCAGAATCAGTGAGTTCCATGTTCAGGGAGAGTTTTCCCATCAAAAGGTGGAGAGTATCTGAGGCTAACACACATGCACACATATGGAAACACATATCTCAATGAACTACTTGAAATTTCCTGATTCCATGTCATTTTAGAGAAATTGACTTCTCTGAGGAAGAACTAATTGCAGTAAATCAAAGCCAAAAGACAAGAACAATGCTTCCTCTAACAAAAGTTGCAAGAGAAGCTCATGATGCCTGTGTAGAAAATACCTCAGACCACACAAGTAGTCACAGTGTGCACTGTTTACAGCTCCTCCGCCAGAACAAGTTATGCATCAATGAGAGCAACAATAAAACATTGCTTTCCATCTTGAATGTTCTTAGTGAGCAGGAGTCAACAGGGCTATCTAGCCTTTGCTTAGTAACTGGGACCACATACAAGTCTTTTGCCAGGGCTGGCAGAATCACACAGGTGTGGGTCTGACTCTGTGGGTAATAAGACCTGGTTATAGAAAACACAGGGTAGGAAAACGGAACCCGGTCTCCTGCTGCCTTCTTGTTCTGTGAGTGTAGATGCATGAGAGGCAGGAAAAGGATACAAAAGGATGCTGCAGGCACTCAGGTGAGAGGGTTATAAACTGTACCCATGGCACTCTGAGACTTAAAAAGAAAATTCAAAGAAAAGTTCATGGAGGAGACAAGCCACATGAGGAAGCAGCTATGATGTGTAAGCTGTTCTACTGATGGCAGTACTGTCTGGGGTGGGGGTTGGAGATTAAAAGTGATCAGCAGGAGGAAAAGAACATTGGCCACATATGATTCAGTAGTGGCCATGTGATTCAGAGTGGAGAGTCCTAGATTTGCATATATGTGCATAGACGCTATTCTGAGAGCACTCTTTCTTTGTATCTGCAGCTTAATAAGGGACTCTGGGAAGACAGGCATGGCTGTGGCTGAGCAGAAGACAACAGTTGAGCAAGCCTTACTCACTATGCTGTGCTCTGAGCCTACACTGACATTTCCCAGCCCAGATCAAGGCCTGCATCCACACACAACTTTATATGTTATTTTCCTTAATCTGTTGCAATTACACTTTTGTTTAAAAACATTTAAAATTACAGTTTGGAAACACATTCATATGTAAATAAACCAATTAAAGATTCCAGACAGAAAAACAAGTGAAATCTGTATTAACTTTTATAAACTCAAAGAAATGAAGATGTACATCGATTAAGTGTTTTCAAGTGGATTACACTGGAAAAGGTTAATAACCCTCCAGTGCTTGATGCTCTGAAGCCTGTAAGAAGCACCATCCTACACTCCCTTTGTCTATCTGCCACATTCCCAACGCTTTGGAGTTCTTAGTAAGCAAGACACCAAAATATCCATTTGATAAACAATGTTGTTTTTCATGTGTTTATATTTTTGGTAATAAAAGCATATTGAAAGGTACCAATAAAATCAAAGACAAAGAATGCTGTACTTCTATTAAATTACAAAGTTTGCCTATTCTATGAGGGTTCACTTTCTGCTCTGGAAGCCAATCTCAATGTGACCTCTTACCAAATCTGTTGGCTCTTATTACTAACAAAAGGAAGATCAGTGGCGTCACGGGCTGAGGTATGGTAACCTTTCTGAAAAGCTGGTATTCTTTATTTCCTACTTCAGTGTTAATGTTTGAGTCATAAATTCCTGCTACTTTTGGATTCTCCAACAATCTTCAGTCAATTCCTTAAAATTTATCCTGAATTGCTTTTGCAAGTAAAACATATATTAACCAGGTTCCAACAGTTTAAATTTGAATTATTATAAAATAAATAACTGAATGAAAGCACTGTTCTGTGAGACAGGTGTGCTGGTGCACACCATGACCTCAGCACCTTAGGAGGTTAAGGCAGGAAGGGCAAAGTTCAATGCTGGCCAGAGCTACAAAGAAGAATGGAAGAAGACAGAGAAAAAAAGACATAACTTTGCAACTTCAATGATTAAAAATCAGACATCACATTATAGAGGCTTATGAGCTAGAAAACCTGTCATGATTTCTGCATGAAAAAACAGTACCAGAAGAAACTATGCAGTTTCCTTACAACAAAATTCACAGAAATTATTTCTTAGATCTGCAGAAATAATGAGCCAAGTTACCTAACAAATTGAATCATCTTGAACCTAAGCAAGGATTTACAAGGTCTGTGTATGAACTCAAAGAGGCATAGAGTTTTAACAGGAAGATATGTACATATATGTGTGTGTGTGTGTATATATATACACACACACACATATATATATGTACATTCTGTTGATATATAATAAATTCTGTTGATTTTATTTTTAAATGGTACTTAGAGAAAGAAAGTATTTTAGATGGTACTTAAAGAAGGCACGCTGTAGAATGTACCTCCCACCCCCATCCACTGGCACAAGTGACACCCACACACTCACAACACCCATGAATTTCAATCACCAAAATCTAAGTGTATTATTGGTCTCAACTTCTTGGGATGACCTTCCCTTACATTGAAAAGGTGTGTCCCTGTATTTTCAATTGTTAAGTCTGTGGCAGAGAGCTAATCGCTTGCAGGATTTTGGTATTATCATTTCTAAGGCCCCCCCCCACCAGTTTTCTATTTGTAAATGCTGTCCTTCCTCACCTGCCAAAGAGCAATCCACAAGAGATGGATCTGTTGGTGTTATTTTGTTGCTGATTGGTTCAGACTGGAATGTGGCTTCTTGTGTAATAAAGAGCTGACAGCCAAGAGCTGGGGCAGGAAGTATGGAGGAGAAACTTTTGGGCAGGCAGAGATGGAAATGCAGGAGACTCTAAAGGACAGAGGTAGAAGGGGACAGATGAACTAGGAAGAGGCAGAGAGAGCCACCTGTATGACAGTATGGTGGAGAAGTCAGGATAAGTTTTGATAGCTAGCTGAGAGACTTGCAGAAAGCCCTGTAATACATGCTGTATTGATATTTGGTCCAAATGCATTCAGTGGATTTCTAGTATCAGTGACAAAGCATCAAAACAAAAGTAAGTACACTAAAACATTAATGTGACACTGGAGTTGTGCATACAAATTTAGGTGTAAACAAATTATCTCTGAAATCCATTTTTACTTTACTATTATAAAGAATTCTAATCAGTAACTGAGGAGAGCTAACATTCCAAAACTCTCTGCTAGCACACATTGATGGCATAGACTAGACAACAGACTGCTACCAGTAATAAGGGATTCTTTTTTTAATTGTCATCATTTATTACAATTTATTCAATTTGTATCCCCTCCCTCATCTTCCCTCTATCCCACCCTGCTCCCCCTATGCCCCTCCCCTAGTCCACTAATAGAAGAGGTCTTTCTCTCCTTTTATTTGACCCCTATCAGGTTTACTCAGGTCTGGTTGCATTGTCTTCCACTGCTTTGCACAACCCCTTGCCAGTGAGTACTTAAGGGCCCTCTGCGCTTCCCACACAGGCATGAATATGGGATTCTTAACTAAGAGCCTTAAAATATTGAATTAACCAGACCTCCTTCTTGCTTAGCTTCTTTAGGTGTTCAGATTTTAGTATGTTTATCCTATATTATATGGCTAATATCCACTTATAAGTGAGTATATACCATGTGTGTCTTTCTGCCTCTGGGATACCTCACTCGGGATGATCTTCTCCAGTTCCCACCATTTGTGTGCAAATTTCATTATTTCCTTGTTTTTAATTGCTGCATAGTATTTCATTGTGTAAATGTACCACAATTTCTGTATCCATTCCTCAATTGAGGGACATTTGGGTTGTTTCCAGATTCTGGCTATTACAAATAAAGCTGCTATGAATATGATTGAGCAAATGTCTGTCCTGAAAGAACACCCCCCTCCCTTAAATAACTGCTAGGAACAGACAAGTGGTTTGCTACAAAACTAATCCCAATCAAATCAAGACTCACAGACAGAACTAAAGTGGGAATAACAATCTTGCATGCTGGAAGGTGAAACAGAAAAAGTAGATTCCTAACAACCAGTAGTTTAGAGGTTGTCTTCATTTCAAGTTTTGCAAAATTTCTTAGAAAGGGTATTCACAGTGGAAATTTCTAAGTCTCTTGATTCTTCAAAAATGTGTAAAGCTGTATTAGGAATAGAATACACAAGACCACATAAGGCTAGACAAAATAATGAAACTTCAAAACAGAACATTTGGAGATTTTAAATACATTCATATTTAAAACAGTGGGAGGGGGGAGTAATGATTGGACATATATCTTGGTGTTAGGTCTCAAACCCAGGACAAAGTGAGATGCCTACTTAACATATCAAAGAGGGCCTGGCAGCCAGGGTCTCCCAGCATCTCACAGGGTCTGTTCACTAAGGAATCCTCCCAGATGTCTCTGCCTCTGGCTATGCTTTCCCTTTTGTATAATAAACTTTCTCCTCCACCATACCTAGGAGCATTCATGTTCTTTTTTATTTTTATTTTTTCATTTACCTGAGAATTCTAAATGCCATATTTCATGAAGATACAAAGCTTTGGTTTAACATAGAAAAGCCAAGGATACAAGGAGTCTTAACAAGAAGACCTATGCAAAGCGAGCAGAAAGCAGAACCCCTTTGCAGCCTGCACTTTGAAAGTCAACTGGAGTTCCAAAAAAATTCAGGACATAAGAAAAATATTCAAGGAAACATAATGGCTACTCTGATTTGTAAAATATGAGGCAGAAAGTGGGTATAATAAAATTTTGTAAAACAAAAAAATAATATGAAGATCCTATACCAGCTCACTGAGTCCCAATGTCTACACCAAGGCAGACTTGTCCCTTAAGTATGATTAAATTCTAAATTAATAAATTGATGCCAGGTAGCTAAGGATATTCTATCTAAAAGCAGTTATGTATAAAAGAAAGCATAAATGTTATAGGCAAAGTCGCTGTCTCCTATAGTGTTCATCTGCATGTATCAACCTCAATGTCTAGCATGCAAGAAACATTCTGCAATATTTCTTAGGTGAAAGAATATGAAAGATCAGTGTAATTTAGACAAAAATAAATCCTTCTTCTCTATAGTCTTCTTTCCAAGTTTTGTTTGAGTTCTAATGAAGAACTGTTTCCACAACAATGATGTGATAAGCACGATGTAAATATACAAGATAGTAACTGAGCATGGTGTGCTAAAGCATTCTTGAAGAAGAAAACATTATTAACAATGTAATATGATTATTAACGCTTTTGTATGAATGCTTAGTAAATTTTATATTTCTATAACAACCTAGCGGTGTAAGAAAGTATTTTTCTACAGTTCCAGGATGGAAAAAAATACATGCTACATATATTTTTATTTGTGCTCCAGTCTAGACTGGCCTTGACCCAGCTAAGAAACCCTACCTGCCTTAGGCTCCCAAGTGCTAGGATACAGGCCTGTGTGGGCACGAGCAAACTGGGCTGTATGCTGTACTTGATCCTGTTTTATTGTGTTGTATTGCTGTCCTATATTGAATTGATAAGTAACCCAGACTTCAGATATTATGGGAGAAGGGGTCACTCGGAACATGTCTTACTTTGTTTTGCAGACGCTTGTGATTATACCACTTAGTGCTTGGCCAATGTCTACATCCTTGGGATCTGTGAACGGATGAGAGACAAGCAGGCTGTTGAGGATAAGAGGTGGAATAGAGTGATTTTTATACTTACATCATAGTAGGCCAACAAGAAATAAAAGAAAAAACTAATTGCAAAAGAAGAAAGGAAGATAATCACTAGGTTACAGTTTTACAAGAAAATGGAAAACAAAACAACAAAAGTCCTACAAAGCATTAGAAACTGGAATTTCTTATGTATAAAAAACACTAACTGGCTGTGCAAGAACTCCTTTCGGTAAGGGAAAAGATGTGTGTTTATGTGGCTGATGAATGTAAAATGAAAAGCACTTAAAAAGTTATTTATCTCTGGTCACTAACCTTTTAGGTCTCTGCATTTTCCTAATCTTAAATCTGAGCAAGTAAATTAGTCTTATTAAACCTCAGTTTCTCTTTTCCTAATTATTAAAGTTTTCTCCAGCCCCAATTTTCTATGCCACTGAAAATACCAGGTAAGTTTCTAGCCAATACTTATTTGAAGATTAGTAGAGACAAGGTCAATTAACCTTTGATATGCAAAATAACCAATAACTGAAGCAAAAAGACCCCTACCCTGAGGGTCCAAAAAGGATCTTCAGTCATTAACACATTGCCCAGTGTTCTATTGATGCTCCTAAGAAACTAATATCCGAGGAGGGATACAAAGTGAATAAATTGTAATTAATAAAAATAAAAATAATTAAAAAAAGAAACTAATATCCTGTATTCACGCACCCACTTCATACTTCTAGCAACTTACTGTCCTCTTCCCTAGAAGCAACTTCTCTAGAAGTTGCCTGACATCTGCTTGGCTTCCTATAATCCATCACTCCTGATACTAGATTCATTATTCTAAATTCTAAAATCTCACTGAATCCTACTTTTCTGAAATGTCTTGGTTCCTCAGAGCTTCCAGATAAAGTTCAGTTTAAGTAACTGAAATCAAAATGAGAAATATGTGGCCATGTTTTAAGGCCATAACTCTTCAACACTGCCATTCTAAACACAGCAGTGATGAAATTTAAATGGAGAAAGTTAAAAAGAAATGGGTGTTTAAGCCTAGCCCTAAACAGCAGAAGCTAAGGAAACATAAAGCTATAAATATGTTGGAATCTGGACAGGAATCAGGTTTAATGCTGCCATGAAGGGCTGGAGACGACCTTCCAAAGCACAAAGGAAGAATAGCTATGAATGATTTAATTTATTTATTTATTGGTGGGTTAGGAGTGTAGTAATACTGCCCAAGCAGTCCTAGATCTCCTGGGTTCAAGTGATCCTTCTGCCATAGCCACCAGAGTAGCTAGGAATACAAGCATATATTGTTTGTTTTAATATAAACCTATGTATCTTATGCACACGTGCGCACACACACACACATACTGTCTCTCTCTCTCTCTCTCTCACACACACACACACACACACACACACACAAACCTACGGAGGCAAGTATCCTTAAGCAAAGTTCCAAATGCCTCGACTTAGGCTGGATGTACACAGTACAAAGTGGGTGCAGGCCAGACTTTCCTGGAGGCTAGGTATACCCTTAAAATCTACAGAGCCAGTGACAATATAGGTGGAGTGGGGTAGAAGCAAAGATTCTGCTAGAAATAGATTCATAATTTGTTTTTCTCTTTTCCTTTTGGTGATGACATTCTAATGTAGGACCTTGTTTTTTGCTAGGCAAGTGCTCTCCAGCAGAGTGACATTCCCAGCACAAAGCTTTCAAAAGTGAACATCAATGCTAAAGACAAAAATCAGTAAGATCTATAATTAAGAATTGATTTAAAAGAAATAAAAATATGACACTGTTCTAAAATTGACTTTATAGTGTAAACTTGCTATGAAGACCAGACTGGCCTCAAATTCACAAAGATCTGCCTACCTCTCTGTCTTCCAGGTACTAGGATTAAAGAATGCACTACCACTGCTGACAAGAAGGGAAGGGAACAGGGGGATAAGAGGGAGGAAGGGTGGGACTGGAAGGATACAAATTGAATAAATTGTAATAAATGATAATTTTAACAGGGGAAAAAAGAAACCATGTTTTTAAAACAGGACAAAATGAAGAGGGAAAAGAATCGATTTCTCAAAGGATCAAAAATGATTATTAGAAACAAAAACATGTGATCAGTAAGGCTTAAGTTACTAAAACTGAAGGATGGTACATGACTCTATAAAATATACCGAGCAGGCTTGCAGCAAGGAAAGACACATATACAAAAAAAAAAAAAAAAAAAAAAAAAAAATTCCTGTCCTTTCTGACCTACAGCGTCAGGAGCAACAGGAGTGCAGCCCAAAGCTCACAAGTTTGCTGAGGAGGGATCAGAGGGAGAAAGGAGATTAGTCCTCAAACACAGAGATGGGCTACCCCAACTGGCGTCCTTCAGAAAGGTGGCAGAACCTTGCCAGCCTTGAATCGGCTGTGAAGAAGACAGGCAAGTTAGAATTTGCACCTGGCTTCAAGTGTTCTATTGGCATTTGAGAAATGGGCACATTTCCACATTCTAAATGGAATCACTTTGTTCTTCCAGGACTTCATGATGCTCAGCCTGGTACAGTGGCATATTTATGACAGCATGAAAAATGATCCTAGAAAATGAGCAAGTGCCTACAATTTCAAGTTTCAACATTTATTTTCCTTCCAGATTTATTGCAATGAGTTGAGGTCTTAAAGCTCAAGCAATCTGTGACTGTTCTTCATGACTGAGAAAATGACCTTCCCTGAGAGTTTACTAAGGTCAAATGAGAGTTTACAACCTTCTTTCCCTACTGTAGAATACTTTTGTTTTTTTCAAGATTAACTAACCAGGCAAATGGCAGTCTGACTGGTATAATGCACACATCCACGTGCGCGCACACACACACATACCAACTTTAAAAGAAACTTTTAACTTGCCATCAGTAAGCACCCAGAACTTATATTATGTAGCTTCAACCACTTATTTTTTTATATGAAATCTAGACTTTTGTTGCCTTATATAACAACAGCTGCCTTAATCTGCTAACCACAGTGTGCTACTAACAGCTTATCAGAAAGCTTCTATATAGATGGAAGTCTTCACAAATGAGCACTGCAACACAAAAACACAGACTGTGGGAGTGACATGAAGCCACCATAATCAAAATGGTGCATTAATTCTCTATCCCCAAATTTCAATCTTGCTTCTAGTTTCGTTTATTCCCCATCCACTGTTACTAATTTAATCGTCTATAGACCCGCCAGAGAGTTGCCTAAAGCTATATAGCATAAACAGTGTGCTCGACTTACTATCCAAATACTTTTTTAGCCTTAAGAATATGGTTAGACACAGTTTAAGAATGATGTAAATACACGAGACAACAGCTCTTCAGAGGAGTGACCCAGCACTGTTCTTCTTATCTCACAGAGGGAAAGAATAGCATCAGTTAGTGCCCACGCTGCTTTTTGCTGTGTGGAGCTGTCCTTTCTTGATGACACATTCTGCTTAGGCTCTGCTCTCACAGCCAGGTCTGACAGTGCTAGAAGCTCTGCTTTTACTTAGTAGTTGAAGGGAACAGAAGAGACTTAAGAATTCAGCAAAGAATGTTAACAAGACGGAAGGAAGCCCATTTGTGTTTTCTTTATCTGTCCAGGGAATCTTTAAAGCCAAGACTGGGTGGAGTTTTAAAAATCTTTATCACTTTTCTCTTTTTTCTATTTACATACACACATTTAAAATATACTCAAAATTGAAAACCCACTGAAAGTTAGGTTAAGTATCTTTTGTTGGTATGGGATCTCTGTTTTCTAATGTTATTTTACGTTTGCATTGTTATAGTTATATTGATTATGGACATCTGCAAAATGATCACTTAACAGTCTTTAATAATTCTGTTTTCTTCTTGGTTTTGGTGGGTTTTATGTTTGTTTTATTTGGCTTTGCTTTGAGATCTCAAACTTATTATGCAGACCATAATGGTCTCAAACACGCAGCAATCATCCTGCCCCTGCCTTATAAGTGTTAGGATTATACGTCTGCACAAGTACACCCAAGTAACAGCTATTTTTGTTGACTCAATTAGCATGTGTTGTAAAATTGTCATTGTTCCAAGCATCAAGGCCCATCTGGAGGCAGAAAGCAGAAGTCATGGTCTTCTAGATATATGTTCTCTAGTGCTTACATGTTTCAACCACTCAACCATAGTGTGAGAAAATGAACGACACAAAAACAATAATTCATAGTCATTTGGCGATGATGTATAGCATCTAAAAAATAAGGCAAGAAATATTGTAGGAAATATGGGATTATACTTTGAAGTGAAGTGAAATTCACTACTCTAAAGAATTAAAATAATAATTGAAATGTGAAACACAGAAATAGCAGCTGTAGAAACCACAGTCACTGTGAGCACTCATAGCTAGAGGCTTCCCCTGGGCTACATGTTTCACTTCAAGACTACTAATCTATTTTACTCTGCAAAAACTGAAGCTTAAAGCAGTTAAGAAACTTGAGTATGGTCACCATTAATAGGCAGTAGAGCTGGAACTAACACTAGCAAAAAACAACAAAAAAGGAACAAAAGAATCTGTGAATTCACACACTCTAGTATGCATCCTTTCCATTGACATTTTCTACAACACGCAATTCCTACAATGAGTTAGGCATAGCTAACTGGAGGCCTAGGTTTCCTGTGAAATTACATATAAGCAATGTGGCAGAGAAATAATAATCCAAGTGCAAAATGCACGCACACAACAGAGAAAAGCTCTGAAGCAGAGCCTTACAGCCTGTACTTGAGAAAACAATGCTGTCAGTATCGGCCATAAGGAAATAAGGACAGCCTAGCAAGCTCAAAAAGTCAATTAAGAGAAACTTGGTAAGGCCAGTGAAGAGTCAGAATGGAAAGGTGTAACTTCTGAATTTTCTTATAGTAATGATCCTGAGCATAAAATAGAAAAAAAATTAGGAAAGTTTACTTCACATGACAGAATGTGCATGGTGTAAGACTGAGGGGATATGGGAACTTGGGAAAATTCTACCAGTTACACTATAGTGGTTAGGACAGCATCTTTCAAGAAGCCTTTTGAAACTAAAGAGGACAAAAAAGAAGTAGATGGAGCTGGATAGCTAGACCCCCGGATCTACATAAGCTGAGAGGCATTAGTTACTGTTAGGCAGAGTGAAGGCAATGGGTAAAAAGGCTGCACAAGCTCCGCTCCTGCACAGAATGAACAGGCTGCTAAGTGGTCAGGCTAGAGAAAAAAAAAAAAATACTCACGAACTGCTCTGGAGTGAAGAGGTTCCCCAGCGGTCCCCAATGAAAACAGGCTTTGTTTTTATACACTTGTACTTTTTTCACTCACAAGTGACACTTTGTCTTTAAATCAGAGAGAAAGGAAACTCACTGTAAGCACATGAAAATTTAGGACACACTCAGAGTGCCCAGGAAAAGTGTGTTATCACATTTCCCCAGGATTTTTCACAGAGAACTGGAAAGGATGAATGGGAGACAGAGCAAGGATACTGCCTTCCCTGGATAAAAGAAGCTTGAGTAGATACAGTGCGTAATAGCTACTCACCGAGCTTAGGGCTACCTCTTTATGTCCCAGAGTCCAAGAAGATGAGACCTTCACAATATAGTCAGCTACTTCAGCTCTCCAGTAACTAGAAACACTTATTTCAACAGGAAAAGTCCTCAGTGAGGAAGTGAATTTGATTTTCCAGATATCTCGAGGTCATAATATTGACATCTTTTGATATTTGTAAAATTCTCACTACAATCTAAAACAGCAGAAATAGCATAACATGATGATTCTTGCTATGCCAAGGCTATGACTGTAAACATCAATAACCAACATTGAAATTACAGAAAGATTTATGAGCTTTCTTCCATATCGTGTGTCAGCCAAGCTTAGTGCTGAACCATGACACAGTACACACAGACCTAGTGGCTCCCTGTACTCCTGCCTGGCAAGGGTAAGTGTGTCCTGAAGGAAAGATCTGTCGCACAGCCACAGCATGCTTGGCTCAAGCCTCGGCATATCCCCATAGCCTCTCAAGCAGAGAAAAAGGTTAAATGCACAGAAAATTCTTATTGATTAAGTAAAAGATAAAAAAGGCTGTTTGTGATAAACAGAACACTAAAAGAAACTCAAAGAACAGTTATTGTTACAAAAAAGAAAAACCTAAGAGAAAATACTCTGTAAAAGCACCATACTTTCCAGTGAAAAACCACAATGTTCAAAGTTCATAGTCTCGTGGTTGTCATTCAACCATATGTAAGGCTGTTTAGGACAATCTGAGCAGACCAAACAAGGAAGCAAGTTAGGAAATAGCAATCCCAAACATGCCAGTACATTTTGGGTTAATTCTTCCAAATATATGCAAAAGAAATCAACAAAATAAAAGAATTTGAAATTCTAATGTATAGAATTAGTTATTTCCTTATTGGTTTTAAGATAAAAATACAACATTATAAGAGTTAAAATGTTGTATATATAATATAGGATTTTATATTCTATTCAGTCTTAAACAAAAAGTGATAGAAAATATCCAAGAAATCAGTGACTACATAGGGACCAGGAAGAAAGCTCAGCAAGCTCATGCCTTCAAAGCGGAGGACTTATATTCAATCTGTGGAACTCACAGAGGAGAGAAGCAATTCTCATAGTTATTCTCTGGATTCTACATGTGGATTCACACTGTGACCTCCATGTGTGGACCGTGGCACATATGTGCCCAAACATGCACAAAAATAAGTAAGTAAAGTAATTTAAAAAATGTAAAGAAAGAGTACATCATGATAGTTTGATGAATGAATGCAAAGGCATGAAGTTCAGTGCTAAACGAAGATGACATAATAGATCACTTTTGTTCAAACACATATAATTTCTATGGGTTACAGCTAGGACACAGGCTTGATTAGAATCACGGTTCTCTATCAGTGAGAACACTGTGATTCGGCCCTGGCAACAGATTAGCCTTGCAGAGTGTTCTTTCCACAGGCAGAGAAAAAGGCCTGTATGGTCACATGCCTTCTTGTTGCCCTGCTTCTTACAACAGGAATCCTTTATGCATTATTTTTTTTTGGGGGGGGGGGCATATATATAAGGCCGTCCATTCTCTATTTAAGTAAAAAGTCACTGAGCATCAGTGCATTCAAGATACTAAGTTAGAAAATGAGCTGAACACAGGGGCACAACAGAGAACTGGGGCTTTGTACCAAACGACTATTGCTTCTCTGACTTCACACCTTGACATCTGCTTTTTTTTTTTTTTTTATATTTATTTATTATGAGTGTTCTGTCTTTACACAGACCAGAAGAGGGTGTCAGATCACATTGTAAATGGTTGATGAGCTGCCGTGTGGGTGCTGGGAATTGAACTCAGGACCTCTGGAAAAGCAGTCAGTCCTCTTAACCACTGTGCCATATCTCCAGCACGACATCTGCTTTTTATAAACCAAGATAAATGCCATACTCCTGTTTTATGAATGAATAAGTGTCAGAGCTTAACTACTTGTAAATATCCTTGTGATTTCTTTACATAGTGCACAGAAAATTAAAAGAAGCCTTTTGTTTAGGCATAGCATGTGACAAGAGAGCATTACCTAGAGGGAAGAGCCAATGTATTAACTTGCTGGCAGGAAACTCATCCTTCTAATGGCAGAGGCATTTGTTTGGTTTCTGCTTTTTGTTTTTGAGGCAGAGTTCCATGCATACCAGGCTGACCTTTAACTAGTTATGTAGCAAAGAAAGACCTTTAACTCTCATCCTCTTACCTCTATCTCTCTCACAAGTGCTAGGATGACAGACTTGGGCCACCATACTGGGTTTAGACTATGGCAGTTTATACACACTCTTCTTACACTCGCTCCCTAGGCCTCCATTTCTTTCCGTAGCACAATGTACAGAAATGTCTGCCACATATGGGTCCAGAAACTGCTGGCACTTCACATTTATATTAACTTTGATGTAAATTTTGAATTCTTCCCTAGATGTTCAGCGTGTCCCCTCTGTGCACATTCAGTTGTTAAGTAACAAGATTAACAGGTTCCATAGTACTGAGGGATGAAGGGTACACAGAAGTCATCTAGCTTATTATTTAGAAAGCTAAAGAAAGGAACATCAGTTTCATCACAGTGCCTTGAAAAATCCAGTGTGAAGAAAAGCTTTCCTTCAGCACACATGCAGGCACACTTACACACACACACACACACACACACACACACACACACACACACTTACACACACACACAAATGCACACCTTCTCCTGGAGCTGGACTCCAGGTTCTGATGCTAGGCAAGTGCTCTGTCCTGAGCCACATTTCCAACCCACCAACACTATGTTTTTATCTTAAGAAACATTTCCTTCCATTTTCTTTCCCTGCTCCCTTTTTACTGAAAATAGATTTTTTCTTACATAATATATCTTAATTACAGATGCCCCTGCCTCTATTCTTCTCTTCCATCCCACATCCCCTCCATCTAGATCCAATCCCTTTGTGTCTCTCATTAGAAAGCAAGCAGGCTTCTAAGCATAATAAAATGTAACAAAATAAAATATAAGATAAAATAAAAATTATCATCCCAGAGTCAGACAAAACAAGGATAAAGAAAAGAGCACAAGAGAAGGCACAAGAAACAGAGACCCACTTTTCTGCACACTCAAGAATCCCATTATAACACTGAACTGGAAACTATAATATATATACAGAGTACCAGGTACAGACCCGTACAGGTCCTGTACATAGTGCTCCAGAATCTGTGAGTTCATGTAAGCTTTAATCATGTTGATTTAGAAGTCCTTGTTTTCTTGGTGTCTTCTATCATTCTGGTTCTCACATTCTTTCTGCCTCCTCTTATGTGGGGTTCCCTGAGCCCTGGAGGATCCCTCTACTTTCCTATGCAATATAAACTGTATTTCAAAAATTTGGCAAGGCAGAATGATGGCCACTAAGATGAGGCTTGGTTTTGTAAACCAAGGCAAGAGAAACAATGACAAGGTTGCTCCCTTCTAATCCCTAATCTCTAATTACAGCATCCTAAGTACCCACATCTAGAATCCACAGTCACTTCCCAGAAGACACTCTCTCTTCAAGCTGGCCCAAGCCCCATGGTCTGGGGAATAATAGTGGGTGAGGATACAGTCTGGAGTTATCTTGAACACAGAGCCTTTCTGTGCTTCAGATATTTTATATATAAGGAGGTATTTATATTTCTTACCTTATAAAAGCACCAGGAGTATTTCTCACAGCTAAGTAGTTAAGGACCATCAACCATTAAGATAATGATCGTTGCCTGCTGTGTCCCTCTGCCCTTTTGCATTAAACTGTGACATCTGTAAGCCACAATCTTGGTGAAGAAAATCCCCCATGGATTTAACCTTTTGTTCAGAGGATGCCTACATTTTACTGATACCAGATACAAAGCGAATCCCAGCATCCTTACCAACTAATTATGTCTTTCCTCATTAATTCCTTCACTAAGGATGACCTTAACCTCTTTGTAGACTTTGAGACAACAATGTCAGTAGAGCAGTCAATGTACCATCTAGTCTTATTCTTTCACTCTTCCCATGCCCCAAGCTGGGGGTGGAACACAGAGGCTCTTCAGCTAGCCAACTGCTCTGCCACTGAGTTACAGTCCCAGAGCCTCTTTATGTAGTTTTAAGAAGCTCATATTTTGAGTCTCCTACCATCCCACTTAGCCTTTCCAATTCTCTGATTTTCCAGTGGACTATCTTGTTGTATACCCAGAAATAAGCAAAAGATTAACTTCTTCCACACAAAGAAACCATTTTCCTCTTTTCTCCTTCCTGCACCCACCACAGGAGAATATCCCTGTTTCTTAGTAGGGAAGAGACTTCTTTGCCCATTTCCCAGCATCTTCTCTCATATACAGACAGCCTTCAAGGGTACACTAGGAAACTCCACTTCTTTTACTATTCACATTTTACCATTATCAATGCTTTGAAAAGAATAATCTTAGGCTGGAGAGATGGCTCAGCTCAGTTAACAGTGTGTTCTGCTCTTTTACAGAACCCAAAATGAGGTTCTAACACCCAAATTGGGTGGCTTCCAACTACCTGTAACTCCAGTTCCAGGCAATCTGTCACCCATTTTTTACCTCTGCAGGCTCTTGCAGTCATGTGCATATTCCCCAACAAAGGTACATATACGTACATATAGTTGAAAATCATAAAATATGAGCTGGAGAGATGTTCAGTGGTTAAGAGTATATTCTGTTCTTCAAGAAGACCTGAGTTTGATTCCCAGTATCCATATCAAGCAACTCAGAACTGCCTGAAATTCCAGTTCCTTCTTATTACAGCAGGTGAAAGTTTATCATCCCACAAATTACAAAGTCTATGCAGACAGATGTTTCTGTATACATTATTTCAGAACTATTTTCATTATTTCTTTATTCTTCAGATTCAAGCATTACCTGAAAACTACTAATAAATGCTTTTAGAGTTTTGTCACAATTAATGTTATTAGATTCTTTTAAGCTTATGCTCCAGAGAGATCAGATTGATTTGCCATGTCAGAAAAGCTACCCTGGCTACTCACACTTAGTCCCCGTGATAACAGCACTGTGATGAGAACTCACACTGCTTGTGAACTTCTGCCACAACTATTTCGATATGAAACACCCCATAGGCTTCTGTATTTCAGCACCTTGTTCCTAGTTGGTAACATTGTTTTGGGAAGTGTGGACTCTTTGGGAGGTGGAACCTTGCTGCAGGACATGAATCACTGGAAGAGTGTGCATTTCAGGCTCTATTACACCTGCTTCAAGCTGAGCACTCCACTTCCTGACCTGGCAAGACTTGAGAAAGCCATTTTACACTCCTGCCATCATGAAACCATTGAGTCCAAGTACATCTCTCCATCCTTGAACTTTTTTTTAAGGCAACATGTCACAGCAATGAGGAAATTAACTAACACACCCTCACTGATGATCTCACAACTGTCCTTTCACTGGGTAGGATATAACATGTGATAGTTGCTTTCAATTGTCTACTTCCCCCAATCTAGAAACACCTAAGAGAAGGGTCTTTGGGCATAGCTGTGAGTGAGTAATTCAATTATCTTAAATGATTAAGGAAGAACTGCCAGTGTCAGGGGCAACGTTCCCTGAGCTTGAAGCTCTGAACTACATAAAAAGCCACGTGAACAATGCATGGATGCTTTAATTCACTGTCCCAATGACTATGACTGGCTGCTTCAAGCTCCTGACACTTTAGGTTAACATAGTGATATGTTGTAACCTGGAAATGTACCGTAAGTTACTTTTCTTAGGGAATTTCACTACAGGAATAAAAAAAAAAAATACTAAGACAGAACCTAAAAATCTTGGCTTAAAAATATTTTTTAGTGCCCCAAGAAAGAAAAGGCAGTAACCTTTAACGTGATCCATGACAGCAGGTGCTCTATTGCCATGAATGTAGGAAGCTTGCAGAAGAAATGTCAGAACAGGTTTATCAGAATATGTACACTCAGGAATCTGAACAATTTCTATCTTCCTTCAGTTTACACATTGAGTCCTTGGCTGTCAAATACAAACGTACACTGCATACACACACACACACTCACACACACGCACAAGGGCACAAATATCACTTACGTTGCCCTATCCCCAAATACACAGACCCACTCAGTCATAGCTTTTCAATTTTCCTCTTTTCTTTCTTTTTTTCTTTTCAACTTTTCACTTCAACTAAAGAAATATAGATACAATCATGCTATAAAGACGGTTTTTAAAAGTGAAGGATTGCACTCTGAGGTAATATCACCTTCATTTCTGAAAACAATTCAGGGCGTTTCAGCTTTCCCAAAAGGGAAATGACACACTGGATTCATAGTTTATAAGCTTATAATTTCCACAGTGTCTGTAGTAAGTAATAAATAACTTTTCAATAAAAATATATGTGACAGTATACCTAGAGGCACTGTGAAGGGACTAGGAGCAGAAAGAAAAATGAAGCAAAAACTTTGATATTAGAAGAGGACATTGCAGCCAGTCCCGAAGAAACCTGATAAGCTAGGGTCAGATGGAAAGGGAGCAGGTCCTCCCCTATCAGTGGACTTGGAAAGGAGCAGGGAGGAGATGAGGGAGGGAAGGTGGGATTGGGAGGGAATGAGGGATGGGGCAATGGCTGGGATACAAAACAAATAACCTGTGATTAATAAAATATATATATATATATATATATAATAGTGGAAAAAACTTTGATATTAAGACACATATAGTAAAAATGAGACATATATATTCAAAGAAAAAAAATCTACGTAAGGCCCATGAAGAATCAGAGACTAAAGGCAAGCAGAGAAATGGAAGTTATGCAGGTCAACATGTCACCTGGAGCCTAGAAGCTCATATAAGACTGTGCTGAAGCTGAGTCTTAGTAGCTGGCAACCTGTCTTGGTGAAGCAGAGAAGAAGCACAAGGAGGAAGGACATATTCAGGAACATAGAGAGTTGTCTTCAGGAAGAAACAGTAGCTGCATGTATTTGTCCCACCTACTTTAAAGATCAACTGAAATCACTGAAGTCACAAAAAAGTTACATTTTTAGTAGCATCCCTAAGGAGAAAGCAGAAAAGGGCATATTCCAAAAAAACAATCCTCTACAAGAAAAGATCTTCTGGAGGTATCTCCATCCCTGATCTTAAGCTGTACTATAGAGCAACAGTAATAAAAACTGCATGGTACTGGCATAGAAACAGAATGGTGGATCAATGGAACTGAACAGAAGACCCAGAAATAAACCCACACACTTATGGACACCTGATCTTTGACAAAGATGCCAAAACCATACAATGGAAAAAAAAAAAGATAGCATCTTCAACAAATGGTGCTGGACTAGCTGGATATCTACATGTAGAAAAATGCAAATAGATCCATACTTATCACCCTGCACAAAATTAAAGTTCAAGTGGATCAAAGACCTCAAAATAAAACCAGACACATTAAATCGGTTAGAAGAAAAAGTGGGGAAGATCCTAGAATTCATTGGTACAGGAGACAACTTCCTGAACAGAACATCAACAGCACAGGCTCTAAGAACAACAATCAATAAATGGGACCTCATGAAACTAAAAAGCTTCTGTAAAGCGAAGGACAGCGTCATCAAAACAAAATGAATGCCTACAGATTGGGAAAGAATTTTCACCAACCCTTTATCTGACACAGGGCTAATATCCGGTATATATAAAGAACAAAAGAAGCTGAAAAGCAACCAACCAAGTAATCCAATTAAAAAATGGGAACAGAGAACTCTTGATAGAGGAATATCGAATGGCAGAGAAACACTTAAAGAAATGCTCAACCTCATTAACCATCAGGGAAATGCAAATCAAAATGACCCTGAGATTTTCCCTTACACCCATCAGAATGGCCAAGATCAAAAACTCAAGTGACAACACATGCTGGAGAGGTTGTGGAGAAAGGGGAACCCTCCTCCACTGCTGGTGGGAATGTCAACTTGTACAACCACTGTGGAAATCAATCTGGCACTTTCTTAGACAACTAGGAATAGCTCTTCCTCAAGATCCAACCATTGCACTCCTAGGCATATATCCAAAAGAGGCTCAAGTACACAATAAGGACATTCGCTCAACCATGTTTGTAGCAGCTTTATTTGTAATAGCCAGAAGCTAGAAACAGCCCAGATGCCCCTTAACTGAGGAATGGATACAGAAATTGTGGTACATCTACACAATGAAATATTACTCAGCAATGAAAAACAAGGAAATCATGAAATTTGCAGATAAACAGTGGGAACTAGAAAGGAACAACCTGAGTGAGCTGTCCTAGAAGCAGAAAGACACACACAGTATATACTCACTCATATAGACATATAATATAGGATAAACCTACTAAAATCTGTATATCTAAAGAAACTAATCAAGAGGGAGGACCCTGACTAAAATGTTCAATCCTCATCCCGAAAGGCAAAGAGGATGGACATCAGAAGAAGAAAACAGGGAACAGGTTAGGAACCTGCCACAGAGAGCCTCTTAAAGGCTCTGCCCTGCAGACTATCAAAACAGATGCTGAGACTTATGGCCAACTGTTGGGCAGAGTGCATGGAATCTTATGAAAGAAGTGGGAAACAGTAAGATCTGGAGAGGACAGGAACTCCACAAGGAGAACAACAGAACCAGAAAATTTGAATGCAAGGGTCTTTCCAGAGACTCATACTCCAACCAACTACCAGGCATTGAGATAACCTAGAACCCCTGCACAGATGTGGCCCATGGCAGTTCAGTGTCCAAATGGGTTCCATATTAATGGGAAGAGGGACTGCCTCTGACATGAACTGATTGTTTTTCTCTTTGATCACTTCCCCCTGAGGGGGGAGCAGCCTTACCAGCCCACAGAGAATGACAATGCAGCCACTCCTGATGAGATCTGATAGACTAGGATCAGAAGGAAGGAAAAGAAGACCTCCCCTATCAGTGGCTTGGGGAAGGGCATGTGTGAAGAAGGCGGAGGGAATGTGGGATTTGGAGGGGAAGAGGGAGGGGCTTATGGGAGGATACAAAGTGAATAAACTGTAGTTAATAAAAAAAAATACACATGCAAAAGATCAGGCAGTAATAACATCTATAGCGGTTTCAGGGTTGTAAAAGCATTCCTAGCCCTTGGCATGTGCATATAGATTGCTGAATTTCATGAAATAATAAAAATAATAAGGCTTGTATTGGAATCGTGCTTCACACAGCCTCTAACGCTTTCCCAGGTAAATTACAGCAACCAATATGCATAGGCACTCTAGAGTGATTACTGACACTACATGTGCAGCTCCATGATGCTGCTTTTGGTGTTTCTCAAATACTGATGTGTTCAGAATAGAAATAAAGAGATTATGAGAAGTTCAAAGGAAAAAAAAAGGAAACTAAAGATGTTCTATAGGACAGGAAGCCTGAATTAGCAAAATTAGCCAGTACTCAGCTAGTTTTCACACTGCACAGAAGATTCTGAGGTATTCTCCAAAGTCCCTAGAGCAGTGGTTCTCATGTGGGTCGCAACTCCTTTGGGGGTTCACAGGGTTGTATAAGACCATTAGAAAACACAGATACTTAAATATACTTCACAACTGTAGTAAAATTATGGTTATGAAATAACAATGAAAATAATTTTATAGTCGGGGTCAACATGAAGAACTGTATTAATGGGTGACAGCATTAAAAAGATTGAGAACCACTCACTCTTCTAGAATAATGCCTCAGCCAAGTTGTACCTTTGGCACAATCCAGGAGCTACCACTAAAATATCTGGAAAGGACAAATCAACAATAAAGTGACTATGCCACAAGTGGTTTACAGTGGGAGACAGAAGCCCACATGATACCCAGGAGAAGCAGGAGCCCCACTCACCTGCCCTCCACATACCTTTCCATCTTTTCACGCTGACTTCAACTCTGACCTACGACTCCAGCCTCACCCTTAAGAAATTAAGGCAATTTCTTAAAATCTATACGTAGCTATTAGGAGACCTTGATGTGATATTATAGAATATACACTCAGATAAAAATTGAGAATTCCATCATATAGAAGAGGAATCAGAAATTCTTGTTGGGGACAACCAACAACTTTAATATTTACCTTGGATTTTCAACCAAACAGATGTGTTAGTTTCTTCTGGAACATACCAATGTTTCAAGCAATTATTCTAATGACCACCCCTGCTTAGCTTGGAGTGGAAGGAAGAGCCACCAACTGGTGCTGATGGCTCATGCCCCAAAGAGTCTCCTCCTTTCCCACTCAGTCTTTCTGATAGGGTGGGAGAAGAAGGCATTCTGTGGAAAATAAAGTGCTGGGAAATGGTATAGGTGACACTGATGAAACCCTGAACAAGGAAAAGAAGCCCCAATTGTTGGTGCTTTTCTTAAAAGTGGAGAACTTCATGATCCTAACAACTGTATTTCAGAAACCAACCACTAATGCACAGGAATGAGAACCATCCTGCTCATGAGGAAAGGGAACTATACTGCTCAACACCCTGTGATGTACTCCTGCAGTGTCTGTCCCCAGGAGATACACTTAGAAGGAAGGTCATGGTTCAGCCTGTCAAGCTCTAGTGAACTAACCATTTGAGGGAGAAAGTAAAAAGACGCCACCTCCTGCTGTAGGGGACTCTTCCCAGTTACCAATTCCAGTCAGTCCCCTCCTCCATTTGTAAAAATGGCAGGCCATGCAGGATCCCTGCACAAAAGATGAAAAACAGTGACTCAAATGTAAGGGGAAAGAAGCTGAGTGGGCAGAGAACGAAAAGATATCAAGAGATCTGAAAAGCTGCAGGATGAGGACAGAGAATAAAGAACAACTAAGGCCCATCAAGAACTCAGGAACTAAGACATGCTGGAAATAATATGATATAGAAAGATTAAAAACAGAAACTCAAATGTCAATAAAACTAAAGTAAAAGTAACATTATCATCATCCAAAAAATGTCATTGAAGAAAAGTACCTAAATCAGAAAAAATGTATTTTAAAATGTAAAATAAATGTAATGCTTAAAAATGTGCACTAAATGAGCTGAGAGATGGTTCAGCAGTCAAGAGCAGTGGCTTCTCTTCTAGAAGACCAGAGTTCAATGCCCAGCACCCACATGGTAGCTTACAACCATCTGTAACTGCAATTCTAGGGATTCTAATTCCACCTTTTGGCTTCCATGGACACCAGGCACATACATTGTACATAGACATACATGCAGGTAAAACACCATAAACATAAAATTAAATTTAAAAAAATTAATGTGGACTACTAAAAAATAACAAAAAATAATACAAAATTACATAGCTTCCAAAGATACAGAATGAAGATAATTAGAAAAGTAATAACAATTTAAGAATAATTTTATTTGGAGAATTTCTAGTTAAAGTTTGAAGCTAGAAGACAAAGTGTTCAAAATAAACAAAGGCAGGTAGGTGGGCAAGGAGATGGGGAGGCTGGAGGGAAGTGTGATAACTGTACAGGCTCAGGGCTGGCTCTGACTTCCTGACTTTCTGGATGGTGTGAATGCTCTACAGATCAGTATGACAAGAAATGGAGACATGGAAACAGGGATCCAAGCTACAGGCAAGACAGGCTGTACACAAGACATGAACAGGGAGCTCAGCAGGAGAATGAGATTCAAGAGTAGATAAGTTCTTTGGGGCATCGGATGCTCTATCTTGATGTCTCTAAGACAGGAAAGGAACAGGTGAGGCCGAGCTGGATAAACCCTGTAAAGCCCTGCAAAGCCAGGGCCTGATCCTCCTGAAAAGAAGGGAAGGAAAAGCATGTGGAGTAGCTGCTGGCTGTAGGGTCCTCTGTTTGCAACACATGTATCAAATCTCAGTTTAGGAAACAGTGAAAGATGGACAGCACACAGCCCAGAGTTAGCCAATTACAAAGAACTAGAACTTATTTTATAACTACATAAAGTAGAGAAGTGGGGAGGGTAAGAACACATTTAAACTCATAATCCCTGTCTGCTCATGTAGAAGAAACCTGGCTAGCACAAAATGATCTTCTACAAGAGTACACAACAATAAACTACAAGTTCCCAAAGCTAACAGGCTTGTAGAGGAATCTCAGAGTAAAATTCCCTGTCTAATCTTTTGAAGGCTTATTCTATATCATAAGGACCTGAGTGTAAAGAAGCACAAGGACAGTGCTATTAATGGATGTTCAAGAATGCTTACAAGCATCGAACCTTACTAAGCCACAGCTGACAATTAATATCCCTAACAGGCCTCTGAGATGAGGGGATGCTATATAAAATTTTAGTTTTTCAAGCTGGGACATCATAAACAAAATAATTTACTTTAAATGTCAACAACTCAAAGTCATTCTGAGTTCAATGACCAATGTAAGCTTTCTATTCATTAAACAGTAAATTAAACTGGTCTAGTGTGTCCATTGCTTAGGAACAATCTCCACTACATAAATGAAAGAGAATGGGAGATGGAGGGGATGAAGTGGGGAGAAGCAAAGGGAAGTGAAAGGAGGGGTGAGAGGAGAGGGCTGAGATGGCTAATGAATATTAATCCCTAATCAAAAACTATCCAACTATCTGTACTCAGAATTTGAGAATTTAGCCATTTTAAAAATTTCTGTAATTCACTAAACATAAACTTTAAGATTCCATGGCTTAAGTCCTTCTTTAGAATACCAGTCATTATATACCAAGGTTGTCTGACAGACACAGATTACCTGACACAGACTTTACCCTCTGGGGACAGTTCTTTATTCCTACTGACTAAGGCTTTCTGGACTAAAAGATATAACACTCTACCTGTCAGATAGAATCAGCAAGAAACCCTTAAAGAAATCATGAATACTTCATTCCCTGGCTTCCCTAAAATTGTGAGAAGAGAAGAAACAGAAATAAAGGCTGCAGAATAAAGTAGCAGATTGTCAAGCAGACACTCCTTTTAAGCAAGTTTTAAAAGTGGGTTTCTTGTGTTTAAATTTAATGTTGCTCCTGAGAAAAATTATATGAGCTAATGTTTGACATTAGCTGATGAAACCCGTCTATAAAACACAGAAACTAGAATTAAACTAATAAAATGTTATGTATTATCAATCCATACATTTCATTACTGGATAAGTGTGATTTGTAATGAATACATAGAGAATTCACAAGTATTTACAAGTGAGTGTTCTCTAGTATTTAAGAAGCACTTAAAAGTACTTATCAACAAAGTCCTGTTTTAAGTAGTTTGAACACTCTCCCTAAAATCTTGTTTGCACTATTAGTTTTCTTAGTGGAACTTTTTTCAGACACTGTTATGCTGAGTTCTAATAAAGAGCGTGTCTGGAATAGCTCAAATTCTGACTCAATGGGGCTAGGATTAATAAGGTTTTAAATTACCTCAAAATACAAGGCCTCATGCAAGATGTTAGGTACCACTAGGTTTCAGGGAATTCATCTGTTCAGTCTAAGCTAGAGGTAAGAAAATTCGTGTCAAAGTCAGTCTATAATGGCCACTTACTTCTACTTCTCATAAAACAACTGCTTCTTTATGATTTCAACTCTGTAAGGGAAAAAGCAGAGACAAATTTATGTGTCCTGGAACAGACAGAGAGTGGAGTTACATCCTAAATCACCAGGCATTGTGACATACAAATGCCGGTTTAACAGTTTTAGTTTCTGTTGGCTTCCTTTCCATCAGAAATCTAGATTAAAAAATAATAATAACCAGCCTGCATGCATGGCATGCCACCTTCCTTGCTCTACCAGGACTATTTCAACTTATGATCGCATGTTAATCGAGTTTAAACTTAGCCATTCGTTTGTCTTCTCCATTTCCAAACAGTGTTCAACCCCATGGAAAACCAGAGATACAATAGCTGGTCTCCACTTGGAATTCAGGGCTTAAGAAGTGGATCCCGAAAACCACAGGGTGTTTGCTTGGGCTACATTTAACTCACACTCCTCACAACTAGAACCTCCTCTTCCACTGGTTTTCAGACACAACTTAAGCTGTCCTCTATGTCTTTCTATCAAAGGCACTCTTAACTCTGGTTATCACCACAGAATTCACCCTAGATCACAGATTTATCTACATGGCTGCCATTGAAAATATACACTAGCTACCCCTTGATGCACTTTCCTAGCACAACTATCAGCACTGATATAGAAAGGCATGCCCCTTTACTTCCATCCACCTGCATGTCTCTTAAGCCATCTACCCAGTTACACGGTCAGAAATATGGAAACCACGAAAGCCACTGTTTTCAAATGTAAAGAAAAAAGGTCAGGTTGTAAATTTCTGCTCATAGTAATGAGTAATTTTTTAACTAAAAAAAAAAAAAAAAGCAGTAGTCCTCCTGTATACAAAAGACAAATGAACTGAGAAAGAAAATAGGGAAACAGTTCTATTCACAATAGCCACAAAAGACATAAAGTACTTTGGTGTAACTCTAACCAAGCAACTCAAAGACTTGAATGAAAAAAACTTCCAGTCTATGAAGAAAGAAATAAAAGAAGATATTAGAAGATGGAAAGATCCCCATGCTCATGGCTCAGCAGGATTAATATAGTAAAACTGGCCATCTTACCAAAAGCAATCTACAGATTCAATGCAATTCCCATCAAATTACTAACATAATTATTTACAGACCTTGAAAGAAAAATTCTCAACTTCATATGGAAAAACAAAACCCAGAAAGGCTAAAATAATCCTCTATAATAAAAAATCTTCTGGAGCTATCTCCATCCCTGATCTCAAACTGTACTATAGAGCAATAATACTAAAAACTGCATGGTACTGGCATAATAAACATACTGGTGGATCAATGGAATCAAATAGAAAACCCAGAAATAAACCTACACACTTATGGACACAAGATTTTTGACAAAGAAGCCAAAAGCATACAATGGAAAAAAGAGCATCTTCAACAAATGGTGCTGGTCTAACTGGATGTCTACATGTAAAAAACCGCAAATAGATCCATATTTATCACTCTTCACAAAACTATAGTCCAAGTGGATCAAAGATCTCAACATAAAACCAGACACACTAAATCTGTTAGAAGAAAAAGTGGGGAAGAGAACTGAACTAATTTGCAGAGGAAACAACTTCCTGAACAGAACACCAACAGCATGTGCTCTAAGATCAGCAATCAATAAATGGGACCCCATGAAACTGAAACACTTCTGTAAAGCAAAGGACACTGTCATCAGAACAAAACGAGAGCCTACAGAGTAGGAAAAGATCTTCACCAACCCTATATCTGACAGAGGGCTAATATCTAAAATATATAAAGAACTCAAGAAGTTAAAAAGCAACAAATCAAGTAATCCAATTAAAAAATGGGGTATAGAGCTAAACCAAATTCTCAGTAGAGGAATATAGAATGGCAGAGAAACACTTAAAGAAATGTTCAACCTGCCACAGAGGGCCTCTGAAAGGCTCCGCCCTGCAGACTATCAAAGCAGATGCTGAGACTTATAGCCAATGGTTGGGCAGAGTGCACAGAATCTTATGAAAGAAGTGGGAAATAGTAAGATCTGGAGAGGACAGGAGCTCCACAAGGAAAGCAACAGAACCAAAAAATCTGGGCCCAGGGGTCTTTTCAGAGACTGATACTCCAACCAAGGGACCATGCATGGACATAACCTACAACCCCTGCACAGATGTAGCTCATGGCAGCTCAGTTTCCAAGTGGGTGTACTAGTAAGGGGAACAGAGGCTGTCTCTGACATGAACTCAGTGGCTGGCTATTTGATAACCTCCCCCTGACTAAGGAGCAGCCTTACCAGGACACAAAGGAAGACAATGCATCCAGGCTTGATGAGACCTGATAGTCTAGGGTCAGATGAAAAGGGAAGAGGACCTCCCCTATCAGTGGACTGGGAAAGGGGCATGGGAGGAAAAAAGGGGGAAAGGTGGGGTTGGAAGGGCATGAGGGATGGTGTTACAGCTAGGGTACAAAGTGAATAAATTGCAATAAATTTTAAAAAGTTTAAAAAGTGTTTTGAGTCATATACAGAAATATATTCTATATAGGAAAAAAATAGTAACCTGTTATATAATTATTTATCTTTCAATTTTCCCTGAGTTAAGAAAAAGTGACATAGAATAGGATCTGTAAGGATAAAAAAGAAAAAGAGAAAGAAAAAGAAGTAAGTGACTCAACATCATGAGACAAAGAACCCCCAAATATGTCATTTTGTATATTTATGATTTCCAGTTTTGTGTTTTCATGGGATTTCTCTGTGTGTCTCTTTTCTATATGTTTTTCTTGTGATTTTTTCTTTTGCTATTTTCTTGTGTTTGTTTGTTTTGTCCTCTTCCAATTAGTTTGTTTTTGCTTTACTTTACTTTATCTTATTATTATCCCTTACATGCCAGTTTGTTTTCTACGGGGGAGACAGAAGGTTGTGGATCAAGAAGAGTAGGAAGGGGAAGAAAGCCTAATCATAACAAATGAAAAAATATTTTTAATAGAAGAAGGTAAAGAAAAAGAAGAGGAGGAAGATGTTGTTAAATAGAAGAGTTTAAGACAAAGAAAATGCCATACAGAAAAATTTCATGGGCTGGAGAGATGACTCAGCTGTTAAGAACACTAGCTGTTCTTCCAGAGGTCCTGAGCTCAATTCCCAGCAACCACATGGTGGCTCATAACCATCTATAGTGAGATCTGGTGACCTCTTCTAGGTGGGCAGGTGTACAGCAGGCAGAACACTCTACATGATAAATAAATAAATTTATTTATTTATTTAAAAGAAAGAAAATTTCATACAGAGTACTCCATGTTCCACTAGAAACATAATAGAAAATACCATATGACTTGAAAACTCTCAGGCTGATCTAAGCAGGTTCTGACGGGGTAGAGTGAATTTTGTAAAATTATCAAATGCTTTAATAATTACAATGCATGAAATGTAGAAAATGTCTCCACTGCCATGAAACCACACCCTTGAGAGCTTGCTGGTTTTCTGCTTTGGGAGAGCTAGGCCATTGGTTGTGTTGAGGAATAGAAAGTGCCCTGCTGAGTGATCAAACAACTAAAGCAAGTAACAAGCTTAACACACTTTGAGCTTTCCTATAATTAAAAGATAACATTATTGTACAGTTCTAACTGCAGAAATCTCTAGAGAGCATTCTCTCTCTGGTCATTTGCATTGAAACATCTATTTAAAATTTAAGTCTTTAGGATTTCCTCTTGGTGTGGTAGGCTAGTAAAATTTAAAAGAGGAGACATAAATATTAACATATGAAAGAAGTCAGTTGGCAGAAGTCAGTTCCAATCCAGCACTCCACGTGAGAAAAATGAAATACAAAATATGCAAAATCTGGAGATGCCTTATAAGGGGTCACTACTCTCACAGCCCAAGCTTATTTGAGTTTTTAAACCTTTCCCAGCTCTCTGCCCACTTCCTTCCTTAGAATAACGTGTCTCTATTTCTATCATTATCCATGTATTCTTGGTCCAATTCTTTGTTCTGGGACACAAAAACCTGGAACTCACAGCAGGTGGCCTCTAGACTCTGATACATGCCTATAAGATTGCTATTTCTAGTTTTTATTTTTCACATTAAAAAGTATTATATATCTTGGTGCTTGGGTTTTTTTTTTTTCCATAAAATGGTCTGACTTTTTTCTTTTGAAGTTTAAAGCTATTTGTTCCCATCTCCCTATCTACTTAACTAATAATCATATGAAAAAAAGTTGGTTGATTCATAACACAATTTATAAAATGAAAACAAAATAGTAAATGCTATCAATACACTGATTATGCTTTATCAAAAATTTCTCTTAATTCTCATAATAATTCAAATATGGTAAGTATCATTGTCCTTTATATATTAAAGGAGGAAAATGTTTAAATATGTATTCAGTTCTTTTTCTTGGTTGACACATCACATTTGGGAACATATATATTTTCAGAACATCCCAGAAAATAAATTCATACATTATGAGGACTCTATAATTGGTATTTCCTCACTGACATTCCGTGAAATCTTAGGAATAAAGGTGATGGGTAACTGAATAGCACAAGGTTATTTCTTAAAGGGTTATATATCTAGTTTCCCAAGACTCACATGAAAAAATACAATGAGGTGTAGGGCATGCAAACATTACCTCTAACCACATAGCCAAATTTAAAAACCAATTTCAAGGATCTTAGGTCTTAGTGTTATGGTAGTCTTGAAGGCCACTGATGATGGCTATTTCTTCCCACTCAAAAACAAAACAAAACAAAACAAAACAAAACAAAACAAAACAAAACGGAATATACATCAGACCCTGAACGTAAAAAATTACATTCTAATCTGTTTCGTAGATTAGAACATTATACTACCATTGTCTCCTTCCTCTAAGAGTTAATCCAGCTGGGTATGTCAATCTTCTGGCCAAGAGACCACACCTCAAAAAGGCGGATTCACCCAAAGCCATGCTAAAAAGATGGAAGAAATAATTATCCTCTCAAAGAGATAATGTACTTTTTCTTCCCAGAAAGCCCTCTTTTGGGACAACTGCTTAAATAGCAGTGGCAATGCACCTCTGTTAAGCCTGTACATTACTTCTTTTTCATTTCTTTCTTTCAGATACTGGCCAAGGGCTAAACGTTTTTTCTCTGGCACACTAGGCTTTCTCATTCTTCCTCTGAAGATACAATCTTTAGCCATGTAGTCCCTTGCTGTTATGTGGCTGCTTGATGAACTCCATTGCTAACCACGCTAGCCTAGCTTAGAGGTATGGCTTTTTCTCTTTCTCTCCTTCATGTCTGTCCTCTTCCAGGTGGTTGCTAAGATTTATAGCTTATCTGTCCTCTTGTTTTCTCTTAGACAATAAGAAACTTGTCCACATGCTTCCAATTGAGTCTCAATTTGAAATTGTTTCATTAATGCAACTAACTCAAGAGGGCTCCCCAGAGTTTCTGGTAGCACTCTGACTAATGGCTGATGAAGTCAGACACAACCTAAGACTCCTGAACCTTCCCTATGAGACATGCTTTTAAAGGAACAGGGAAATCTGTTCGATAATATTTTTAGACTGAGCACAAGGGCCTCTCAATCCTGTATTTTCTAGTAAGTCATGGTATATAACGAAAAGAGTACATAATTATGTAAATATATAAACTAGATTTAAAAAATAGCATTTTCCCTGTCAAACATCTACATTTTCAAAATTCATCTGTTTTCTACTTTTTAACTTAAAGAAAAAAGAAATAAAGATTTTTATATATGCTATCCATGGTCACTCCATAAATCAGCTATGGTACAGAAACCACAGCTTCCCATGACTCGCAGATTCTATGCAAACATATATCTCATGGAGAAGAACAGAACCAGTTCTCTTCAACATGTGCCACGGTACACAAATGAGCACATATGCCTATACTAAAATAAATAATAAATAAACACAAGAAAAAAGACATCATTTAAAAATATAAAGACACAGGTAGGTCAAAGTAAAAAAAAAATGTAGTGAATATATGGTAACACTAAGCAAGAGAAAGTTATAGTAGTTATGTTTATCTTAGAGAAAACAAATTTATCAGGGATAGAGAGAGCATTAGGTAGTAAGAAAGTGCTAATCTTCAAGAATGTGCTAAACTAATCTCCAAGAATGTTTAAAAGTATGTGAAAAAACAGCAAACTCATTAGACAGGAACTAACAGTAAGCAGATCTATCAGGGATAGACTAATCACACCTCTCTATTCAGCAATTTACAATGCAGTCATCTAGGGATTAAGGAAACAATCTCAATCAACAAACAAGATCTAATTGATACTTAGAGATTGCCTCACCTAACAAACACCATTAACCTTCTCTTCATGTTTTCATTCAACATTCACTGAGAAAGACCACACCTAAGGCCATGAAATAGCTTAACAATTTTTAATATAAAAATTTAAGTATGAAGCCGGGCATGGTGTTGCAAGCCTGTAATCCCATCACTGAGGGAAGTGGATCTCTGTGAGTTAGAGGCCAGCCTGGTCTACAAAGAGAGTCCAGGACAGCCAACGCTACACAGAGAAACCTTGTCTCAAAACAATAACAACAAAAAACTTAACCCAAAACGCAATAATATTAATAATAGTAGCTGCAGCAGCAGCAGAAGTAGTAGTAGTATGGTCTCACATCATAAAGAAAACCTTTAGAAAATATCTAGAAAATTAACAGCACATTTATAGATAACATGTACCAAGGAAAAATCAGAAACATTTTAAGCATTTTGACCTAATAAGCATAAGAATAAAACAACATATCACCAATTTACAAGGAGGGCTGGCGAGATGGCTCCATGGCACTGGCTTCTATTCCAGATAACGCAGGTCCAATTCCTAGCACCTATATGGCAACTCACAGCCATACAAAACCTCAGTCCTAGAATATTAAATGCTCTCTTTTGGTCTCTATGGGCACTACACAAACATGGTGCTGAGATATATATACAGACAAAACACCTATACATATTTTAAGAATATATCAAAGGACAGGAAAGTTGACTCCGCAGTTAAGAGTAGTCACTACTCTTGCCTAAGACGTGGTTTCAGTTCCAAGCACCCAGAACAGGAGACTGTACCTCCAGCTTCAGAGGCTATGATGCTCTCTTCTGGCCTCCCTGGGTACCTACACCCTTGTGGCATGTGCACATACACAGACAGATATAAAATATTTCTAAATTTATGGAATTTAGAAAAAGCAGTGCTTAGAGGAAATTTTGTAGCAACAAACAAATATTACAACAGAAGAAAAAAATATCTAAGCTTAAACCTTAGTAAATGAGAGCAAGGGGCAATATAATTACAAAGGAATGAAACACACACACACACACACACACACAGAAGAGAGAGAGAAACAGAAAGAGAGAAACAGAAAGGGAGAGGGGGAGAAGGAGGGAGGAGGAGAGAATGGAAAGCAATGAAACTGAAAAGAGATAAACCAATGAAAGCGAGAGTTTACTCTGTTGGGAAAAAAAATCAGTAAAATTCATAAAGCACTAGCCAGACTAATCAAAAGAGAGTCAGTCCAGAACACAAACATATTCATTGACATATTCTACCACTGTTTACCAAACCAAGATTTACAAATATCCCATGAAGGAATGGTTGGCAGTTTCTCACAGAGCTAAACACTCTCTCTACACAATCTAACAATTATGTTCTTAGGTCCTGAGCATGATACACACATACACACACGCACACACACCCCAAAAACAAAAACCAAACCAAACCAAAAACCAAATTGCATCAATATTGATAAAAACTTATTTATAATCAGCCAAAAATGAATAACAAATATGGTCAATTGCAGTTGAATGGAGGAATAGTGGTATATCTATAAAATGAAATTTTGACTTCCTAATTAGCAGGTTTTAGATTCTCCCTAGCTAATCTGTTTTAAACCAAAAGTCAAACAGCCATCTGGCTACCCAGACACACAGCAATAGATATATCAAATACTTAACAAACACCTGGAAGAAACTATATGACACTGCCTGCTTGCTCTTACTCCTGAGGGTATAGTCCTAGCCAGGACAGTTTTAGTTTGTGGCAGATGTTTTGCTATCACAAGTCTGGGTGAAGTGTAAATAAACTTTTAGCCATTTTACATAAGGCCAGAGGAGGAGCTCTTCTTCTGGTGGTCCAGCAGAAGGACTTGTTCATGCAAATGGAAGAAGGCCATGACTGGTGTAAGCAGGATCCTTGATTTGTATGAGACTTGCTATGGCTGGTGCAAATGGAAACTTTCATTTGCCTAAAAGGGTTGTTGTTATTGATGTAAACAGCCCTTCTCTGGATATATAAGTAGGCTGTTTAGTTCACTTGGTGAGTGGGTTCCAACATTAAGCAAATAAAAAGCTTCTTTCAAGTGACCTTTCCTTGACCACTTTAGTATTATGGGCTGAGCTAGCAACACAAAGAAAGAAGCGGAAGACACAAGGAGTCACAGCTGGTGCAGTGTAACAATGGTGTAACAGCTTGCACCTACTCCGTAGAAGGTAAGGCACTAAAGCAGAGTTGGGAAATTTGTGGGGCATGCTGTAAAAGCAGCATCACTGCCAGCTACAAAGACAGCTGCAAAAAGAGGCAGAGTTATCATATTGACTACCAACAGCAGAAGGAATAGAAGTAAAGACCACAGTAGCTACCTTCTGAAAAGTAACATCAGCCATAGCAACAAAAAGTAGCTTAATAGTTCAAATAGGATATCTATACCTTACTGTGTCACTGAGGAGTATTAATACATTTGAATAAAGTGCACTAATTTATTTAATCAAGACTCCAGCTAAGAGTGCTGGGCAAATGAATGAATCAATAGGTGGATAGATAGGTTGATGGATGAATGCATAAATGAATGAAATATACTAGACTTGCAGACAAATAACTCCGGTAAAGAAACTCATAAACTGTTTTTGAGAGGTAAGATGACCATGTATACATGTGTTACCATCTTAGAACAATGTTTTCAACCTTATTTATGCTGTTTTGCAGTTAAGATGTTTGTATTCTAGAGCTGTTAATCCAAAACAAGTCTGGTCCTGGTCAATCTACATACACAATATGTAATTATTCTTCCAAAATGTCAAATAGAAACCAAGCATGCTGAAACATATGTAATAAAAAAAAACATACAAAAAGGACAAATTGTACCTCTGGCTATTAGCTGTAGCGATTTATACTTCATTCCATAAATATTTATTAAACACACCTTTATGAAAGACAATGGCAGGCCTAGAGAACTTGCTCAGGGTTTAAGAGGCCTGGCTTCTTTTCCAGAGAATCAGAGCTCAGTTCTCAGCACCCAATCCAGGTGGCTCACAACCACCAGAAACTGGCTTCCAGGGGATTTGAGGCCCTCTTCTGGCCTCTGCAGGTACCCACACACATGTGGCTTATACACACCAACAGGCCAGACAGACAAATAGACACGCACACACAAAGCAAATAAATCTTTTGTTGTTGCTGCTGTTTGCTTTGTTTCTTGAGACAGGGTTTCTCTGTGTAGCCTTGGCTGTCCTCGACTTCCTTATTAGACTTTCATTGCAGGGATAAATACCATTTGTTTGAGAAATGCATTCCTGTTACTGGACTCAGTATCTAAGTATTTTGTTCAGGGCTTTTTCATTTGCTCAAAAGTGGTCCTGGGATTCATTCCCTTTCATGTGTTGTCTCTATGTGAATTGTGATAGCTGAAATTACATTTTTAATTTAAAAATCTTAATTAGCAAAGTACAGAAAATGTCTATGGAGTCTTATAAGTTTATTATCCAACTAACTCAACAGAGATTTGTGATATCTATCCAAAGAATAGAAAGATTCTTTAGAATCTTTAGAAAGATTATCTATAGGAATTAAAAGACATTATTCATAAGTCAATATGCATACACACAAAACTTACAGTTAAGAATAAATATGTAATGTATAGGTATGAATCAACTTTCAAAATCATACAAAAAACTAAACAGCAATTAGGATAGAAAAGACAGATATAGCAATTAGTATAAAATTATTCAAACTCTTTAATACTTCCTTAGACTTCATTCAAAAAAACAAAAACTTATTTTTAAAGAAGCAGAGCTTTAGCTGTGAAAGCATTATAAAGTGTTAAAAGAACAACAGCACGTTTTCACAATGGTTTACTCAGTGTAGGAAAACACTACAAAGATTCCAGATGTTTTCAAAATCATAATCAGAAAGCCCATATTAGGGGCAAGAAAGCTTAATAGATGTTTAAAAGGGAAAACTATTAATATTTAATAAACATTAAGAGAGTGGTTGTTTTAAAAGTTTCAATAAATGCCTAATGGGACAATTGAATGAAACTAGGATAATAAAGCATTATCCAAAAATAACACATCTACAGGAAGAAATTTTGCTTAAATCATACATCAATAGATTTATTGTTTTCCTTAAATAGTACATGTTGTGTCACTTTGAGAAAAAAGCCACCTTAACCCTGGGACTGAATATGTGCTTATCTACTAAGCATATCTGGAAAATAAAACACATGTAGAAAGTATTTTTAAAGTCATTTTCCTCTAACTTTCTGTGGCTGTTCTGCCCCCAGCTGAGATGGTCTTGGGCTTCCTCCTGCTGCAGCTGCTCCTCCTCCATTTGGCTTTAATCAGGTGCAGAGCAGGAACTCAGCATCCTGTTGCTTCACTCTGATTAGGAGGAGTCAAATTCTACAAATCGGCATGTTTCTGCTTGTAGTGATTCTATTTGATGAATCATTTGCTTTTAAGTATTTGAAAAAGGGCCATTAATGAAACAGCAGCCCAGCTTGTTCCTAGTTTCTGGTATATTTATAATCAGTCACTCCAAAGAACCAAATGTTGATCTTCTTCATCTACTGAGCATAAAATTTAGACACTCAACAGTGAGGAATGGGTATACAGCCCCTCTGAAATAAAAGCACTAGTCACCAACAGCTGAGACTCACATTTTAGTAGCTTTAATAATATTAAAATAGTAAATTAATGAATTAATTTACTTACCTTTTTCCTAACTACCAAGAAATATGAAATGAATATTTAAATGCTCAGTCCAAAAGCACATGGAGTCAATCATTATCAAACATAAATAGAGAATTAAAGATAAAAAGTGAAAAAGCAAAAAATGATCAAACAAAACACATATGCTTTTCTACATCTTTGGTCTTCTCAATACCTCAATTTACAAAACTCAGTTTTCTAGATAAAGCAAGTTCCCATGTCATGTAGATTATGATTTTTGTGCATCTTTATTTGTTTGTTTGTTGAGACAGGGTTTCTCTGTATGACCACCCTGGCTGTCCTGGAACTCACTTTGTAAACAGGGCTGTCCTCAAACTCACAGAGATCCACCTGCCTCTGCCTCCAGAGTGCTGGGATTAAAGGCATACACCACTATGCCTGGTTTGTAGATTATGATTTTTAGGAATATACATCTGGATTCACTAGCATAGCAGCTATATCCATTAATAACAATGTGTCAAGCAAGTTCCAATCTTCAATTACCCACACAAATGTTGTCCCACCATAACACAGAAACCTTTGTGTTCCAGCCACCAAATATATTGACAATTACAGTGCACATGCCTCCAGTTGAAAGCCAGACTTCCTTGGAGGACAATCTAGATTTGGGAGTTGTCAGATGATAGTCTCACTAAAAATTGGCCATTGTCCCTTTCTTGATATCATGAAATTGCTAATATCAAATGGCCTTTGAGCAACCTAGGAAGCCCAATGAAGCCCAAGGACAAGAAAGGCTGAGTCTGACACTGAGGAAACGCTTTCAGTTGAAACTAAACTAAACTTAAAACTACTACAGATAATGACAGAAACAGCACAGGTAAGCCACAGCAACCCCTGGCAGACACAATACTACAAGAACAGGGAGCAAAGGAACCAACATGGAGCAAAATTTAGAAGCAATGTCACTGTGTGGTGAGTAAGGGATTTACAGCAGACAAACTTGAATGGTTATATCTTTACAGTACTAAATGTGAAAATAGATGGGGGTAGGTCACATGCCCACATTGCCAGGGAAAATTCCACAAGACCCCACCCCTACAGGAAGAACTACAGAAAATCAATGGCTGCTAAGAAAGGGAAAATCAGTTTTCTTGAGGGACAAGCTGCTTAAGAGGTTAACCAAACCCAAGTGATAAGTCCTAAACATCACTAACATGTCTACAGAAGAGCAACCACTACACTAAATATGCTCAGGAAAAGTTATGGGTAGGAATAATATAAAGTATTTATGTATGCAATTTTGTAAGGAAAATCTTTAAAGGAAAGGAAAATTCACAAAATCACTTATCAAATCCTCTAGTAATAACAGACACCACGAAGTAAAACTTATCACTTCACTTAACAGTATAAAACTGAACTAATTAGCTACTTGATATCTGTAAAGTATACCACAGAGAGAGAAATCTAAACTAAAATATGCATTTAAAATTTTCATTTTTTTAACTGTATATCTGACTAAATTGAAGATACATCCTTCCAAGAAGACACTAAGATCTTATTTTACCTGTAATAATATTGGCATCAATAAAATTTAAGCACCCTAACCATGTAATATTAAAACTTTAAAGCACATAAAAAGACAAACCCAAAATTTTAGCAAGTTAAAGCTTTGTAACTATTTAGAGCAGTGGTTCTCTGCCTGTGGATCATGACTTCTTTGTGGGTCAAATGATGCCTTCACAAGAGTTATATCTCATATATCCTGCAAATCAGATATTTACACTACCATCCCTAACAATAGCAAAATTACAGTTATGAAGTAGCAATGAAAATAATTTTATGATTGGGGGTCATCACAACACAAGGAACTGTATTAAAGAGTCACAGTATTAGAAAGGTTGAGAACAATGACTTAGAGACTTTGTCCTTTAAAAACTGCAGATTTAGATGGTAAGACAATATTGATGATAGATACACCATTTGCTCAAGTTACAGGATATAGAGAAGTCACCTATAACTGAGATGGAAGCAAGCTGGAAATTTTCTCCTTGCTAGCTAGCTTTTACAGTACTAGAAATTTCTATACAGGTTACTTGAGGAAGACTTGTCATCCATAATCTTACTTAGCTGTGGACCCTGTGTGCTACTAAGCAAGACAGGTCTACAAACTCAATAGCAGCATTACTATTGTGGCAGTAATTACTATTGGACAAGGAGTCAAGCTATCTTGTCCAAACTATCACAAAAGTATTTATGATTATACCCATAGACGAGTTCTGCTCTCAGCCTTGATCAGAGAAGCTTCCTTTTATAGTATAAGGTAGTGAATCTAGAGACTCGTGCCTTCAAGATACTGAGAATAAGTGACTGTTAAGTGCTCAGTCGTATATAGGACATCTATACCATTCCTTCTAAGCAACAGGGAACGCTCCAGAATAGATGGTAGAAGGAATGTAAGAATTTGATGATAGGTTACACTGAGCCTGCACAAAACTGAGCTTATCAACAGGGGATCAATAGATCTGAGGAAGGGTGAATTACTGCCTTTAGTTTAGTCACTGGTTGGTCTACCATGCTCCAGTGAATAACATCACATCCCTGTTCACATACAGAGCACTAGTTAAACTCAGTGGGTCACAAAATAAAAAGACATGAATGTAGGAAAGGGGCTTGTAGGAAGAGGAGGGAGCTGACTTGGTTAGGAAGGAGATAAGAAAGGCAGATTGAAGAGTAATCAGAATGCATCATGCATATGTATCAAATTGTCAAAGAATAAATTTAATAAAATCTATGTTTAATCTAATATGATCAAAATTATTCTTAAAATCATGTAGAATTGTTTTATATAATTTATTTCCTCTAATACACAGATCTTGGGTCTCACTGTTCAGAAAGGCTCCATTTTGGGTGTGAGTCCTATAATTTCAGTGAAGAGTTAGCAAGCTGTGCTTCTAGAAATGTTTGGGACACTTGTTAAATAGCTGATTTGGCTTTCTCTTAACACCATACTAAAAACTTTTCTCAACTCACAGGAAAATTACACCACCACAATACACATTTATACTCTTAGGTTTTAAAAAAGTAAGAAAAGGTCTCAAAAGAAGGAGAGACTATTTATAAAGAATAATAATTATATCAGCAGCAAAAATAGAACATTTTCATATTGCTAAAAAAAAAAAATACTGACAACTTAGAATTCTTCAACTAGCCAAAGTACAATTTTAAGAATATAGGAACATAGAGACATATACTCAGACAAAAGCAGAGTCTGTAATTCAGATACTTCAAAGTAATCATTGTAAAGAATAAACTTGAATACAAGAGATCCTAACTACAAACAAAGAACTGGATAGAGGAAGAAATGGTGAGTAAAACTGGGGACCACATGCAATAAGGCTTAATTATCAGCCATGCCCAAAATGAACCAAGTCAAAAAAAATTAATTAATCTGAAGTCAGGTAAACAGAAGAATTATGTTACTGGCAAGCAAACTGAAACATGAATGCTAGATCAAAGTTCAAACATTCTGAATAGAAACTATTGTTTGATTTAAACTTCATGATGTACATTAATTTAAGCATAAAAACAAAAATATATACATCATAAATTCTGAACTAGAACCTGAGGAAAAATATATGAAATTCAAAGGAGCTATAAACAAGAAACATGAAGAAAGATGCAAAAAAAGCAGAAAATACAAACTAACAATATTGAAATAAGCAAATTAGAGATGTAAAGAAACAACAATAAATATAAAGAAAATAATTCATTAAAAATTAAAGAGAATACAATTGAGTTTGAAAGCTATAATTATTAGAAAAATAATAAATATTTACAGTTATTAAAATAGAAGTTATTTGAGATAACCATTTTTGAGTGTGCAGTAAAAGAATGCTGAATAACTGATGAGGTGATATTTTTAAAAGGAATACAAATAAACCTTAAGCGACTATTTAAAAGCTGATTTTCCAATACCAATAGAGAAGATTTATTCTGGTGTTGTGGTATAGACTTCTACTCCCAGTACAAAAGGTTACAGCTAGAGGATTTCAGTAGCTGGAGTCAGTCTTGGTTACAGGATGAGTTTCAGACTAGCCTGGGCTATAGAGTGAAACCTGCTTTCAAACAAACAAATGTTCCAGTACTGACAAGAATACCCACCAAAAGATATGGAAGTCATATAATGAGAAAATAAATAAGCTTACAGAGATAGTGAGAAAATGTAATGATCTGAGAGCATATGATCCTCAATGTAATTATTTAGAAAACACACTAAAGTGAATGATCATAGAATTTGAGAGACAAATAACTAGAATAAAATATTCCAAGAAAATTAGGAGATATTAAAAAGAGTTTAGTACATTTTGATCAAAATGACGGTTTATATTTTAAATATGAAAGGCTTAATACTCAAAAATTTAGTCCATGAAGACCCACTAAAAACTGTTCAAAAAGCAAAGAAAGCCAAAGAGCCACCACCTGGCCCTGGGCGATTGACACCCTGGAGTTGATGACCAAGTGGCTCTCTTTATCTCCAGGTGTAGAAAGTGTCTTGTGTTTTCTCACTTCACACTCAAAAAGCTCCACAGGGCCTTAGTTCCCAGGCAGTCATGCACCTTCACTCCCCATACTGGGCCCATCTGTTCTGCTTTCCCAGAGCTGTACTAACACCGTCAGTATGAAATAATGAAGTAGAAATAAGGATAGGTGGGTTTTTTTCAAACATAAAAGCCAAGGAAAAAGGCCTTTGCAATTTATAACCAAGACAAAGTTTAAGCCACAGACCTTTTCTTTTTTAGCAACTAAGAACATTATTTATAAAATCGTCAACATCAGAGAGTTCACTTTTGTTTTCTCTCACTGGCTTTGTACAATTTTTACATGCCATCAGCAAAGCATATAGCTTTAACATTAAGATTTTCTTCACTGGTTTACAATATCCTAAGAAGTTTTCCCTGTGACTAGTTTGAAAGCATGGCAAAATGAGCTTCAGATAGGTATACAGAATAGTGCCTATTAGTCATGTCTAAGTTAGCTGCTATGCAACACAAATGTCATGTCTTAATTACTTCATTGAATATTGCCTATATGAAAAGCTTTATACTAATTCTGAGATATCATCAGGAAATAACTTGTGCAGGCTGCCAATATAGCTCGACACTGGCTTGAGGACCTGAGCTTAATCCACAGCATCCATGTCAAAGTGGAAGAAGACAAAAGGCTCTACAAAGTTGTTCTTTGAAAAACATAAATAAAAATATACTGGAAATGAGGTAAACCAATTCTTCCAATGATGGGTACAGATCATATAAGGCATAAGATAATACTAAAGTCAAAGAAAACATCAGAAAATTCCCTAGATTTCTAGAGGCCATATTAATAAAAATATAAACAAAATTAAAATGGTAAACTAAGACATAGAACAAGTAAATATAATATAGAAACTAGGAACCAATACGAAACAGATTCATGAAAAAGGTGAGCCACATCAGTTCTCTAAAAGCTGAGATCTTCCCATCAGTGTAGAATGACATCCATGGAGAGCAGCCCGGGCCCAAGGCAAGAACAGACAAAATCCTGAGCAATTACCTGGGCAGCTTGGTTTCCCAGACTAAGCGAAGGACATAGGAGAAAAGGAGGAAGGCCTAATATGTAGAAAGCTTATAGTAGGCAAAAAGCTCTGAATTCCAGGGTGAATTTATTTTTCCCCTTCATTTGATGGTTCCTTGACAGCCTTGAAGGGGAAGTGACTAGAAAGATTATTTTTACTATATCAGATTCAAAGAAAGGGAGAAAGAAGCTCTTATAAGAATATGCAAATCCAGACAAAAACTGTGGGAGTGGAATACTAACACCACAAGTAGACAATTTGCATTTTACTACAGAAGCACAAATAACAAAATGTATTGATCTCTGAACACAGAAATCAAAAAGTGAGTATTCTCTAGAAACAAAAGGAAGGGCACAGGTAAGAAAGGAGAATTATGTGGCAGGTACTAAAAAATAGTGCAATGCGCAGACAATAACAAGAGGCTATCATGTGTACTTTATGAAGTCTACAAATAAAGTTATCTTATTAAAGATGGACTTAACAACACAAAAATACAAAGTTCAGAAAACTTCTGGAAAATAGAAATACGTCTAGAAGAAAACTAGACATTGTTGCGGCAATCACACAGCTTTCTATAATAGCAGGCCACACGAAACTAGCACTACAATTCTTTTTTACACATGTGGTCTCACCAAAAGTCTGTGACTCTCTAAACAAAGGTTTTTAAAAGCTTCAAATCAGTAAAGAAATACAAATTTCTGGATAAGGGCATACTTAAAGGCAGTTATTACAAAAGACCTGCTTCAACAGTCTAACTTACAAGAAAATATCTTATGCAGTTCAATACATTTTGGTTTTGATTTCTATTTTAGCAATTTTTAAGTATAAATGTACTTCCATCCAGGCCTACAGTCTCATTCTATTTAAAACAATTAATGAAGATTAGCTTGCTTAGCATCATGATATGGATGCAGAATTCCCTTTAAGAGGAAAAGAGCACTTAATTGAAGTTAAACATGTTTTGGGTTTCTGAGTGGAGAAAAGGTAAACATAGTTTTATATCCCAAATCATTTACCCCTATGATTATCTCATCTACCAGAACACCAAAATCAATTTCACTGGACTTTCATTTATGCTTTATAATGGGAAAAAATGACACATTTCCAAATTTAATTAACCAAAACAAAAATTCCTAGGATACCCCATGCAATTCTGAGCGGACTGAACAATACATCTTAGCCATTCAGGACAAAAGGTCATTTGGAAGGGATGTGCCTTTAAGGGCTTACAAAGGCTTCGTCTCCAGCCCTGTAATGAAAAAGGAAGCACATCTCAGTGGAGGAAGGATGCCCACTTTAAATAAGGAAATGGGTCTGCAGGATGCACACACACTGCTTTCTGTCAATGATAAGAACAGTCCACAAAACCAGCCCCAGACGGCTTGAGCTTTCATGCAGAAGACCCGCAGAGCATGCCTAAAATAAACAAAACGACAAGCAATGTGTCCACTCACCGTTTTATTAAATGATTTATGTCTTCATAACAGAGGCTAGTAAATACTGAGGACTATATTCCAGTTAAGGGCTGTAATTACTGGTGCGATGACTGTATGCCAGGATCAACGCCAATAATGTTTTGGAGAGAGGCGTACTTTAAAGTTTATGAGGACAATTATGCAAGATAAATGGCTTTGCCTTTTTTTTTTTTTTTTTAACTAAGGGGAATAAGAAGGCAGAGATTCCCTAAGACTTTTTACCCTACTTAAAAAAATATTACCTATGAGCTGTAAAGCATTTTATTAAAGTTTAAAACCAAATAAATCTGGTATCTAAACATATACTCATTTAGCTTAATTTTAGCAATCACCTTTCGGCTTTTCCCACCTCTGTGTATCTGTATCTCTTCCTCTTGCATACATAGACACTATGTCCTCAGATGTTTGTCAGTTACAATAAATAGTAATTTTTGTCTAATTTCTTGGAGATGACTGTCCAATCTGTCAACTTCTCTTGCCTAGGAGTCGCCTCATTTCCTCTCACTACATGGTGACTTACCACCACAACTAAAGCTATGCCAAAACAGGTAAATTATGAGTCTGGCAACAAATAAACAAACAAACAAACAAACAAAAAAACCACTACAATCTGTACATAGTACTAGGAATTTCTAAAAACTGCCTCTCTGATGAAGGTGCATAGTTCAAAAATTCATCTATTGCGCTCCTCAGTGTCCATGGTAAAGACTGGAAGACTATTCATTCTGAAAATTTTTAAAATTTTTTCTATTTATTACAATTTATCCACTTTGTATCCCAGCTATAGCCCCCTCCCTCATCCCTTCCCAATCCTGCCCTCAGTCCCTCTTTTCCTCCTATGCCCCTTCTCCAGTCCACTGATACGGGAAGTCCTCCTCCCCTTCCATCTGACCCTAGCCTATGAGGTCTCATCAGAACTGTCTGCATTGTCTTCCTCTGTGGCCTGGCAAGGCTGTCCCTATCCCTCTTCAGTGGAAGATGATCAAAGAGCCAGCCACTGAGTTCATGTCAGAGACAGCCCATATTCCCCTTACTAGGGAACTCATTTGAAGACTGAGCTGCCATGCACTACATCTGTGCAGAGGTTCTGAAAAATTAAGCATAGCTTTTATTTAAACTGTGTTCTGAAGAAATCTGTGACCAACTTGGGTTGGTTTACAAAGTAACTAGGTATGTACACTCACAGTCTTCCACTATGACAATTCAAAGAGAGCTCACCTTAATCTATAATTGGGATGGCAGCACAGTTTAAAGAGGTGATTTTCATTAAATAGTAACTTAAATTTAAGGATATTCCAAATTACGTATTGAAGGTATATGAAATACTAATTGTTCTACATGGTGCTCTTAGAGGAATTTTACTCTGGCCCTAATGACAGATGACATGCGTCCTATCAAACCACTGAACTGTCTTTCTCACTGAGATGGCAAGGATACTGTGCTTTGGGAACAGAATAGACAAGTACCTGGAAGACAGGTACCCATATGAACATCCAGACAGAGCCGTGTCACCTCAATAGTACCCAATGCACAGGAGCCAGAGGCTGTTCCTGTGGGTTATTGTCGTTCTCTTCTATGAAATCCTAAACCTTTCATCTGGCCTTCTTTAAAATATCATTTCAAAAATGGAAGTGACTAAGAATATATGTATTTTTGTTTTTGTTTTTTTAAGTATGTTGAGGATATAATGTGGGAACATCTGTGTTGGGTTGCTGAAGTGAGAAAGCTAAGAAAATAAAGAAAAGACAACTGAGGCAAATGTTGATTTGGTGCTCAAAAAGTACCTGAAGGGTTTTCTGGTATTCTCATTTCATCCTCTGAGAATTTGTAGGGAGAGGTCAAGAAGGGACACACAATTTCAAGTGATTCATTTTCTGTTTTACATGGACCTTGTTCCCTATATAAAACGAGCAAAAAATGCCGCCTGATTTTAAATTTGCCAAGGATTTGCAGCAAACAATATGTACAACTGACTTGACCACTGTCAGTCTTAGGGGTCTAACTCCTCTCTGGGGACCAATGACATGTCTACCAAGAAGAATTTATAACGACTCGCTATAACTGTTCCTTTGCAACTGTTACTTTCTGTTGGCGAAGAATAGTAGGCTTGCCAAAATATGTATTAGCTCCAAACAAGACCATATGCACTAGGCAGACATAGTAAAACTGCTATAAAGTGGTTCACTAAAATGTGAGTATATTTTAGGTGAAAGCACATTGTTGAGAGATATAGTGTTAAACACCTCACATTTCACTAAAATGTGAACAGCCAAAGAGTATTATCATTAGGATGCAACTTGAATACAATAAAAGAGTTTTTCCAATTGCTTTATTATAAACAAAATCAATTATTACTGTGTCAACTCTCTCACACATAAAAATGATCATGTTACTCCCTATGCCAGGGTCAAAAATTCGAATGCCTATGGGGCCAAGCATGTAATATAAGTAAGTGAAAGAGGCCAGGTGCAGGCTATGCTAAACTTAATGTCTCTGCTCTAATGTGCATAAAGAAACCTCCTGTTAAAATGCATCTCCTGATAGCAGATGTTGGTGAGGCCTGCAACTCTGTATTTCTGACAAACTCCATAGAGAGACAGGGAGCTAGAAAGCGTCTCCTTCTTCAAGGGTGCTTGCCCTTAAGAAGGTCACAAGCTCCACATCTAATACTTACTCACTTAGTCCATTTCCCAACCTCATCTACGTTCCAGGACTTATGAAGAGTTATGTTACAGGAGTAAACTAGTAGATAAAAATACCCACCTTACTAGGATTATCAGAAAGAGAAAGGGTATATTAGAGTGAAAGGTAGAACAGATTTAGGTACGATGCTAAGAAAAAGTCTCCTTGGCAATGCAAGAGTTGAATGCCGTGAAAATGATAAGGAAGCAAGCATTCAGGATGTGTGGGTAAGGAACAAAGAAAGTAGACGTATAAAGCCAGTCTGGAAGTGCTGGTTGACTGGCAGAGGCCAGGGAAGTGAGCAACAGTTAGCAAGCAGAGTACAGCTCATAGTAGTTCATTGTGCTCTAATGATTTCTGTCCACAGTTGCCTTTATCTGGCCTCTGTAGAGTTCACAAATGTATTAGCATATTAGTAAAATATTTCATGAATTAATTATTAGCCATTTTTATTATTGCCTAATTCTTTCTGTTAAGTAACATTAAAATATATAATTCCAGACTAGAGAGTAATGGTAGTGTATGTGTTTAGTATATGCAAGACCTTCCAATGGAGGTAAGAGAAAAATATAACAAGGTGTCACATGCCTGTAATCCCAGCACTTGAGGAGGCAAATGCAGGCAGGTCTCTGCAAAGCCAGCCTAGTGTACAAAGCTAGTCCAGGGCAGCCAAGGCTACACAGAGAAACACTGTCTCAAAAAACAACAAACAAACAAACAAAAGAATATAATTAGATAATCAGAATGTTTACTGAAAATATACAAAATTAAAGATTCATAGAGAGTAAGGAAAGATGACAGATGTGAGGGTCTCTAAAGTACCAAATGTGGAATAAAATCCCAACAAAGATAACACTCATTTGCCCTTAATCTCTGACTAATGCTACTAATGATAGAAGACATAATCAGTAAACTGTTCTCTAGTGCTGGTGGTGTCCAGGATACATGACAATGTCTCTGTCTCCCAATGACCTATGTCAAAGTGGTGTGGTCCAGGTTAAGGATACTAGAAGAGGAATAAACCTAATTTTCTTTTTAACCTTTTGTGCAGCTGGAAATTGGTGGGCCAAATCTTCACTCCTCACTAGGTGCTCACAAAATTTCATAGATGTCATCTTTATGAATCATGTTCTTGGCATTGTCTTATTTTATTATATATACTTTCCCACTGCCTCACTTTCTTCCTCACTAGTACTAAACATATTCTCTTTTGGCTTATTGTATCCTCATAATCACTAATGTACCTTAAACATTTTTAAAATAAGGTCTGAAATATATTCATTCATTAAAAATTTACTGTATGCCTATAAGGTATTATTTTTAGTTATTGGATACATACTTACCTACATACTCACAAATACACAAACAAATAATTTCTTCCCTAAGAAGCTTATAAAAATATTCAGACACAGGCAGTGGAAAGACGGAGACTTGCTCACAAGGCATCTGACTTAGCCAACAAAGTAAACAGTAGTGGCAATGTCTTCGCTGACACAAAACTGATTCAGGTAGATGATATGTCCTCCCCAAAGTCATGGTGAAAGTGAATACAAGTTATATAACTAGATATAATATGGAGCTTCTTACTGGTTTCCTATCAATTTACTGATTCTTACAAAACACACTGTAAAGAAAATTAACACCAATTTGGAATATTTTTCAATCTTAAAATGTTCTATTTCATTTAAAAAGTTTATTAAGTACAAGACTCAAGGTATATAGAAGGAGGCAGCTTTAATCACAAAATGAGGCTGTTCATCATACTTTACTATGGAATGTTTGTGGTACATATACTTAGATATTAAGCATAAATTATTTGAACTATTCAGGCTAGGGTCTGAGTTTCACACTGGACCTGTATATATAAGACATTCACCTACATTTCAGACTGGTAATGGCAATGGCAAGTTGCTTGTATTTATGAGAACAAGTTTCACTGTTACAGTCCACCTTTATCTCAGGCTTCTCATATTTTGCTATTTCTTCCTTGTACAAATAACCAGCACAATTCCAGTGATGTCTGTAATATCACCACAGTAAAAGCAATGGTATGAGCTGTGAGAACCTGCAATCTCATTTTAAGAATTCTGAAATAAAGATCATAAATGACTAAATGAAATAAAACCCATGATTAAACTAATTTACAGGTATTTATTCAAAGATAAATATATACTAAATCATGTGAACAGGTAAATGAATTATCATTCAGAAAAAAACTGAGGTTTTTAGAATTCCAGTATTTTCAGTTCCTGGATTAAGTTGATATTTATTTCCTTAATTTGTAGCTTAAACAAATCTCATGACCAATGGAATGATAATTACACAAACATTAAACCAAGAATTCAGTGTCTCATTAATCAGGAAGTAACTGCCGACAGGTACACAAACTCAAGCATACTGTCACAAATAAAGTGGTTCCTAGAATAACAGTCAAAATATATCTAACTAATCACTGGCAGCGACGACACCTTCAACAATTACAATATTATTTCAGGAAAGATATTGATTATTTTTTTTTCTAGAGCCCAAAGAAAACTTTGCAGACTTTCTGGAAAAGGTAAACATTTAATGCTGCATGGTATAGAGCAAAATTTTCATTTTACCACTGAGTTTCTTCTCTATTCCTTAATATTTACATTTCTCAAAAAGAAAGTGTGGTGATGTTGACCCACAAGACTAAATACATACCGATAAGAGTGCTCTTGAGATAAAAGACCCTTCTGGAAGTTAATTTCTTTGGGGCTAAATCATCAGTGTTTTTCACTATAGCTTTTATTGCATCATTTGCACCATGATGTACCTAGATTTGATATAGAGCCAAATATACCAAAGAGTGGCTTCTAAATCAAGTCGCATGTCAGAATCTCCAGGAGGACTTAATCAAATGCAGATTCCTGGGCTCTGCTTCTAATGAGTCTCTTTAAGAAGCCCTGAGAAGATCTTTTATTTTTTGTCATTATTGACAAATGCCAAGATGAATGTAATACAGCCTATCTGCTAATAAATGTGTCACAGTCACTAATATGAAGCAGAATGCATAGCCACAAAACTTATATTTTTATCACAACCACTTTAATTCTTGAATTTAAGAGCATATACAATACATTCAAATCAGTATCTATTAATGTACATATGTATAAGAATACATTGTTCAAAAATACATTCTAGCCAGGACTGATGGTTCAGATCTATAATTCCGACACCCAGGAGGGTAGTGCAAATGAATAATCCTGAATATAACGGCTTAGCTATCTGATCTACTGTCTGCAGGCCAATTTAGCAATAAAGTGACAACTATCTCAACACACCATCCCAAAATACAGAAAAAAAATTTTCAACCAAAAATGAGCTCTGCTAATCCAGCCTGGGTAGGAGGTGGTAACTTCAGTCTTCATGTCCCCCTGGTAGGAGTCTCAGCTATATCCTCACTATCGCAGGCCTCCAACTTGACAAAGAGATGCCCCCTCAGTTTCCCTTCTTGTTCCCAGCCCTCTCACCTCCCACCCATTTTCTCCTCACATCTGATCCTCATATTTGTTTCCCTCCCCATTCCATCTCTGCCAAGTTCCGTCTCTTCATCCACTTCTGCTGCCTATTCTATTTCCCCTTCTGAGTGACAGTCCAGCACCCTCACTTGGGGACTCCTTGTTACTTAGCTTCTTTGGTCTGTGGATTGTAGTATGGTTTTCCTGTACTATAGGTCTAATATCCACTTATAAGTGAGTATATACCATGCGTGTCTTTCTGGGTCTGGGTTACCTCACTTAGGATGATCTTTTCTAGTTCTGTCAATTTGCCTGCAAATTTCATGATTTCTTTGTTTTTAATAGCAGAGTAGTATTCCATTATGTAAGTTTACCACAATTTCTGTATCCATTCTTAGGTTGAGGGACATCCTAGTGAGGGAAGGGAACGACAACCCACCAACAAAACCTTTGATCTAAAAATTACCCAGTCTACAAGAAGTGCAGGGATAAAGAGGGAACATAGATTGAGGGAATGTCCAACCAATAATTAGCCACTTGAGATCCACCCCATGGTAGAGAGCCAGCCCTTGACACTATTAATGATGTTTTGCTTTGCTTTGCTTGAAAACAGGCACCTAACATGACTGTCCTCTGGGAGGCTCCACCTACCAGCTGATCAAGACAGATACTGGGACTTGCAGCCAATCATGGGACTGAGCTCAAGAGATCCTGTGGAAGGGTTGGGGGAAAGATGGAAGGACTTGGAGGGTAAAAAAAACCTCACAAAAAGACCAAAAGAGACAACTAACCCAGACCCATGGGGGCTTACAGACACTGAGGCATAAACTACGGAGCATGCATGGTCTGGACCTAGGCCTCCTGCAGCTTGGTCTTCATGTGGGTTGCCTAGCGAGTGGAGAAGGATGGCTATTTCTAATATGGACTCTATTGCCTACTTTTGGATCACCTACCACTGGCAGGACTGTCTTGCCTGGCCTCAGGGAATGAGGATATGCTTAATCCTGGTATGACTTAATGTGCTGGGGAGGGCTGATATTGAGGGGGGGAGGCTCCCATTTTCTGTGGGGAAAGGGAGAAGGGAAAAGAGGGAGAAGGGGCTGGGAGGAGAGGAGAGAGGAAGCACCCTTGGGATGTAAACTGAAATAAAAAAATAAAAAAAGAGCTCTGACCTTTTAAAAAGCTACTGTGATGTATATTATCTTATGTTTTCTTAAAACATATAAATATATGTGCTGATTAAGATTTTTGTCAATTTAGCACAAGCTGGAGTCATCTGGGAAGAGGGAAACTCAAATGAGAAAATGCCTCCAGCAGACTGGCTTGCAGACAAGTATGTGAGGCATTTCTTGATTAATGATTGATGTGGGAGGACATAGCTCACTGTGGTTAGTGTCACCCCTAGGTAGGTAGCCCTGGGTTGCATGAAAAATTAAGTGAGCCATGAGAACAAGCTAGTAAGCAGCATTCCTTCATGGTCTTTGCTTTAATTCCTGCCTGAGTTCCTGCCTTGATTTTACTCAGTGATGGACTGTTAATGAAAGTATAGGATAATTTTTGTCAAGTTGCAGTTGCATATATACATTTGTATATATACAATATGTATTTACATATATATATTTTCATTTTTTAATGAAGTTATATTAGTTCAGGTGGTAACACTCCCAAAACCCAATATCATACATTAAGAATCTTTCCTTCAAGTTTTCTAGTCAGTATTGTTGAAGCGATGCCCCAAATAATATAGGTCATTGCTGCTGTTCTTGGTTGTCTTCCAGTACTTGAAAGTAAGACCCACATACTCAAGGCACCACATTCTTTGCATATAGACTTGGAGAAATCTAGCTAGAACTGACCTGGAAGCCTTCTCCCTGACTGGTAGCTCTCTAAGTATCCAAAAGTGCTATGCAACTGCCATTAGAAAAAAGCAATTAAAAGCCATACCCAAACCGGGCATGGTAGTACATGCCTTTAATCCCACCATTCATGGAGGCAGAGGCAGGAAGACTGCTGTGAGTTTGAGGCCAGTCTGGTCTACAAAGGAAGTCCAGGATAGCCAAGGATACACAAAGAAACTGTCTCAAAAAACAAAAATGAACAAACAAACAATAAATAAATAAATGGGACTGGAGAAATGCCTCAGCAGTTAAGAGCACTGTCTGCTCTTCCAGAGGTCCTGAGTTCAATTCCCAGCAGCCACATAGTGGCTCACAACCATCTAGACTGAAACCTGATGTCCACTTCTGTCATGCAGGTATACATGGATAGGGCACTCAAATACATAAAATAAATAAGTAAATCTCTTTTAAAAATCCATACCCATCTGTAAAGGCTACAAACCACAATCATGAACAAAATGACAAGATGACCCTAGGAGTGCAGTAATGGCACTTATATCTTGGGGTAACCCATAGCCATCTAATTCGTCCACTCAATAGGAAGGAATTCAAGCCCAGTACTGTAAACCTGGCCCACTATCTGTGGCTGCTGAAAGCAGGCTTCACTAAACCAGTATAATTTCTAACTGCATTCTAAATAGTTAGCCTTATATCTTCAGGCAAGTTTAAGTTCCACCCTCATAAAATGAAGCTTCTTTTTGCAGCAGATGCCATCACAGAAAGTTGTAACTCATCAAAAATGAAGACAAAAACCGATATGGTGGTTACACCCAATCGGTACATCTACAACACAACTCTTAAATGTAAAGTGCATGAAACAATACAAGAAAAGATGTTAAGAGTCCAGAGGACCAGAATGTCTGCTACAAAACAGTGTCTTCTATATATGACAGGAAAGTTGCACTCATGAAATCTCAACAATAGAATTGCCTAACAAGACCCTCACAATGTCAACATCAGTTAATATGTCCTATCTCTTTTTTTTAAATATATCCTATCTCTAGATGAAGAGCTATAGGCAATTAATAGTTTCTGAGAGAAGGAGAAGCAGTCTTTCCCAGGAATGAGTCCCCTGACACAGGAGACAACTTCCTGAACAGCACACCATCAGCACAAGCTCTAAGAGCAACAATCAATAAATGGGACCTCATGAAACTGAAAAGCTTCTGTAAAGCAAAGGACACTGTTGTCAGAACAAAACGACAGCCTACAGATTGGGAAAGGATCTTCACCAACCCTACATCTGACAGAGAGCTGATATCTGGAATATATAAAGAAGTAAAGAAGTTAAAAGGCAATAATTCAAGCAATCCAATTAAAAAATGGGGTACGGAGCTAAACAGAGAATTCTCTGTAGAAGAATATAGAATGGCAGAGAAACACTTAAAGTGATTAGTTCTAAAAGACATAAGCAACACTAATGTAACTTCCCAGGCTGCATAACAGATATACCTGTGTGTGTAAAAATTAAAAAAGATGAATTTGAGAGTTGGGGAGATGAAAGAGTAGAAATTATGTAAATGCACTACTCACATATAAAATTCTCAAAAAAATTAATTACATTTTGTAAAGGCCAACAAATACCAAAATCAGGGGAGATAGTTAAAATTAAGGTCCATTTAAGGGGTAGAGTGAAAACCTAATACAACAGGAGCTTCCTAAAATGTATGCATATAGGAAGGCAATGTAAGTGAAATAGCCAAATATGGGGGAGACTAAGACCCCAACTGGCCATCTCTTTTTAACAAATGAAGCTTCCAATAAGAGGATTGGGTTACATCTAATTAAGCTGTTGGCAAAGGAGTCCCATGGAAATCCCCAAATAACCCATGCAAAGTTATTTGCATAGAACCCAAGGCAAACCTATAGTTACAAAGACTATTGGTTGTTTACGGCAAACTGACAGCAAGGACCTATTGCTGAAGACAACTGAACACAACTGATTGAACGAGTAGAGGTCAAGTTGGTGCCTACATAGAATCATCACCTCCATGTTCTTTGTTACGGGACGGTACTATGCAAGGTATCAGAAGAGAAATGTATACACCAACCCAGCTACACAACCTCTGATTTACAATGCTGTCCTGTCTGCAAAATACGCTAGAACATTGGTGGCACAATTGTGGGACTAACCACTGTCTGATTTGACTTAAAGTCCACTCTACTGAATTAAAAAGGAGATAAAAGGGAAGGACATGACTGCTTCTAGGTATGGTGGAAGAGAGAGTTTATTATAGATAAAAGGGAGAATATAGCCAGAGGCAGGGACATCTGGGAGAGTCCAGAGTAAACATGACCTTGAGCCTCGTGAGCCCCAGGAAATATGGAAGAGAGAACAAGGAGAGTAAAGGATAAATAGAAAAGGGCGGAGTAAACAAACAGTTGGATTATATAGGGAAGGGCAGCTGGGAGAAGGGCAGACCAGCTCCTGGGCTGGAGAAGTATAGGGTAGGGGGCTCGGTATGCCAATTATACCCTGTAACAGGTAAAGAGTGAGGGATGCTGGGAGAACCTGGCAGCCAGATCTGATATGTTTAAATAGGCACCTCAGCCATTTATCCTGAGTTTGAGACCTAACATCCAAGAAATTGAACCCACACTGACACTGCTTGGATGACAAAGAAAACTGAGACTAGATAGCCCACAGAACTAGGACAAAATGCTACTGTTCTTAACATGAAATTTAAAAAATAATAATGATATTTCACTCTATGCATAGGTAAGTTCCTAGCTTAGCCACAATCAGAGAAGCTTTTTCCAGCAGCAGATGGACACAAATACAGAGACCTACAGCCAGATATAATGCAGAGTTAGAGACCTTGGAACACTCAGTCCTAAATGGGTTGTCTCCATCAAATCCCTCCCCTTGGAGCTCAGGGAACCCTGCTGAGAGGAGGCAGAAAGAGTGTAATTTATGTATATATTATGGATTCCAGATTATGTTTTTTATAGGGTCTCTGTTTCTTGTGCCTTTTCTCTGGCTCTTTTCTTTCTGTTTGTTTTGTCCAATTTTGATGTTAGTTTTTGTTCTCATTATATTTCTGTTATATTTTATTATTATCCCTTAGAAGCTTTTTTTCTAATGAGACAGAAAGGCAGTATATTTAAATGGGAGAGGTAATGAACGGGAACTGGGAAGACTAGAAAGAGGAAAAATATCATCAGGATATATTATGTGAGAAAAAAATCTATTTTCAAATAAAAGTAAAAAAAAATATATGATAAAATATAATCTTTAAAATTACAACAGTGAAGGCTTTAAAAATTGAAAAGGAGTAGTATGAACTTTTATTCAAATTCATATGAATTTATTTATCAGGAAACACACACACATATATACATTTAGATGTGCAAAAATTGTACGAGTAGACACAACATTGTGGATATTATTGCATAGTATAGGGGTATGTTTGTGTTTTTAAGTCTTTAATTTTATTTTTCTAATTTAAACACTATATATAGTAAACTAAACTTTTCTTTTTTTAATTTTATTTATTTTATTATGTATACAATGTTCTGCCTGCATATACACCTGAACAACAGAAGAGGGCTCCAGCTCTCATTATAGATGGTTGTGAGCCATCTTGTAGTTGCATGGGAATTGAACTCAGGACCTCTGGAAAAGGAAACAGTGCTCTTAACTTCTGAGCCATCTCTCCAGCCCAAATTATCAAACTTTTCTAATTAAAAAAGGTATAATAAACATTTTCTGTTCAGACAGTATATATTTAAGTTTTTTAAAATTACATACCTTCTTTGTTCCTGTTTTTTATTAAAAATATAGCAATTGTCAATAACAAAAGAAATATTGAATAATTTCATTAATACAAGCTGTCTAGAGAAAAGATAATCCATGTAATTTCCATCACCCTACATGTACTGCATGTGGCTTGTGGACCGATACCAGCACCATTTGCAGCATGGCCTCAAAACTTTTTTTTTAACTTTTTTAAAATTTTTTATTAATTACACTTTATTCATTTTGTATCCCCCCATAAGCCCCTCCCTCCTCCCCTCCCGATCCCACCCTCCCTCCCGTTCCTGCATGCATGCCCCTCCCCAAGTCCATTGATAGGGGAGGTTCTCCTCTCCTTTCTGATCTTAGTCTATCAGTTCTCGTCAAAAGTGGCTGCATTGTCCTCTTCTGTGGCCTGGTAGGGCTGCTCCCTCCTCAGGGGGAGGTGATCAAAGAGCAGGCCAATCAGATTATGTCAGAGGCAGTCCCTCTTCCCATTACTAGGTAACCCACTTGGACACTGACCTGCCAAACAATCAGGGAGGCTGGAATCACAAAATATTAAGGCGAAATTTATCTTTGGGGCAAATGATAGGGGTGCTACATACTATTCCTACTCTATACCACCAAGGTACAGGTGTAGGCCAAGAATGTGTCCTTTCATCTTTAAATTCTCACACGTACATAGTGGAACTTTCCAAAACCTACATGACTAATGATATTAAAAAGGTCAATTTCAAAAGGAAGTGTAAAAATTCAACCAATCTCTTCTCTTGACTAGAAGTTGAACAAGGTATCTGAGCTGATGCACCCACTTTGACTATATGAGGGCAAGAGTATATAGGCTAAGGTGAATAGCAGTCCTTGATAAATTTGTGGGACCCACTACCAACTTCACTCTGTCTCTGCAAACTTCTTGCTACATTATAACAGTTACATTGTATTACGAACCCGTGAAATGTAGCTAAATAAAATCCCTTACTTCTATAGCACCAAATCACTGCAGAATTCATATGCAGAACATGTCTGTAACTGTTGTCTTCTTTCAGGTGTCCTCATGCAGACTGGAGGACTTGAGGCTTCCACTGGTCAGCAAAGGCTCTCTCCTCAGGAGTCAAGTCTTCTCTGCCTGGACATATTTCTCTTAATTTTCCAAATGCCCAAACTTACCTGTTCTTTTAGCTCCACATACGCCTTCCTCTATCTGCCAAAAAATCACCTACTGCTCTTCCTTCACAAATCAGAACCTTACTGGAGTCTTGATTTCTAGTTCACATATTTCTGGCTTCCATGGTTCCATTAAAATAGTTTATTTACTTCTGTATCCCCATTACAGGCATCACAACACTTTATAGTTTATATACACTTTATACACACTTCTGTCAACAATGTCACTACATGCTTACATAATTGGGTTCTTTTAAAAAAGAAAAGAGAAAAAGAAAATAGCACAGAATGATAAGGGTGAAAGAGTATTTCAAACTCTTCTCTAGGAATCATCCCATCATTGACAAGATTGGCCTGTGAGCTGTCTCAGCTTTCAGTTTACTGTGTCATGAAGGCTTAGATGACAGTATTCTTTCCTGAGTTGAAGAGTTAAGAAATTGAGTGCCTAAAGAAAATTAAGTCAACCTTGAACACCCTTTTAAAGTCAATGAAGGAAACCAGGGAGACTTAATTAAGTGGCAAAATAAAGTCCCTTTAAGAGGGATTTATGACCCTGCTAAGTAAAGTATTTAAGATAACAAGGTGTTGATAAATTATGTCTTGGCTGGATAACATCTAAATACATCAACAGAGACTATGAATCTGTGTTCATAAACGCACATCCCAGAAATTAACTAGCTTATTGATTCTTTCTGAAGCTTGCTGACTGAAAACAAAAACAGCCCTTTCCGGAGCCTTACTATCTATTGGTAGTAAGAAATCTAAGCCATACCTCACCTCCCTTAAAGGAAGGCCTTCTAGACCTAGGTGTTAGCCATCCCACAGAAGGAACCTATCATAGTACTTGTTCATTCTAAGAGCAAAGGAATGTTTAACAATAGGACTTAAATACTCATTAAGATACACTCATTTTATAAATGTCAGGAAATAAATATAGGATAAACTGAAGGTAAGCAGTTAGTTATCCTTGCCTTCATAATTCTATAGGAAAATAATCTATAAACAAGGGGGGAAGGTACTTTCTTGAAAAACTTTACAGACTCTTGTACACTAATTGATACAGTGAAACTTGCAGCATAAACAATATACCCTAAATTGATATATCCCATCTCACAGTACATACCTTGAACCAATAGGTATCCACTGTTTATCCTTCACTTAACTACATAGTACATACCTTGAACCAATAAATATCCACTATTTATCATTCACTTAACTATTGTCTGGAGACAACGAGATACTGTAGTATGAGTGAACTACTCATAACAAACTTTACCCTCACTGAACTGGTAAAGGGAAAGAAAACAACCTTTTCTAGCTACATGGTGGATAACACATGACATTTCTAACAAAGGCATCACCATTCAAAGGGCTAGGAAATGAGCCAATGCTTAAAAAGCTTTGTGCTCTGGTGTAAACTTGCTCAGGCCACTTCAACTTAAACTCAGTAAGTCCTTTCAGCTTATACTTTCTGAACATTGCATTTTTATATAATGAAAAGGTAGGAAAGAGATGAAAATCTTACAACAGAATAAAAAATAGCCCAATAATGAGGCAAAGTAGACTGATATGCTCTGTGGAATTAGCAGAAAACTGCTATGCTATTTAACAAGCTTTTGAATAAAACTTTCCTTTTGAAATATGCTGGCTCAAGATGTATGTCCCTCCATAGTCAGCTGAGCATGGGCTTCTGCTCATCCTGCCCCAGGAACAGAGAGGGAGCATCATGACTCCACTTCCAGCCATGCATGAACTGGAAATAAACTGTAATGTTGGTAAACTCGAATCTCAGATGCAACTCTACAGTGCACCCCGAGGAGAAAACTGCATCCATGACAACATCAGTGTCTACCAAATCATTCAATTATATCATGTTTGTTCTGTTTCTACAGACTCCTACAAATTAGTGATTTAAAATAGAATGAATATATTGGTTGGGGACAGTTCTGTAGCTCTTGTGAATTCAGACACTGAAACTAGGCTTTCTTTACCACTACCATCTAAAAGGTGTTGGCAACTTGCACATTATTTTTAAGTAGACTGAAGTAAGACAGGAAGATAATAAGTACATGAAAGCAAGAGAACAGAGGAGCCAGGAGAAAGGCTAAGTGACAAGAAGTCAGGCAGCACAGCTGCAGCTTATGGAGATGAAGTTGTGCCACTCCTTCCACAACGTATCTAGAGTCTACCTGTCTCAGTAAGCCATGCTTTTAAAGTTAACCTTGAACTCTGAAATAAAAAGAAGGGTATGCATAACTCACCAAAGAACCTTTATAAATTAAAGTTTGAAGTTGGGCTTAGCCACTTTTCATTGAAGGTCGGCTCCTTCCTGCCCCCTTCCTGACACAAAGCTGGCTTTGTCCCCAGCCAGGCATCAGCTGCACAGTACAGGGCGTACATGTTGAAAAGCAGCTGTTTGCTGACAGATTGTGAGCTGGGAAGCTAAAGCTAAGTGAAGTGGTTAACCCACATCCCTTCCCCACTGATAAAGTGCTTTGATAAGCAAGCTATACTGGCAAAAGCTGGAAGGGCTGCCAGAAGGACCCACTCCCAGGAATGAATGTGGGTTTGTTTGGGAGCCTGTGATTTTACATAGTGCTCATTTGGCATTCACTCCTCGTCCTGAATCTCCAGTGGACCTGCCTGCTTCAGTGCTCTATCAGCTAGCAGCAAGACCAGTTCTTTGATATGTCAAAGCAATATCCTGCTCATTCATTCATATACATATATATGTAATATACCTATTACACGAAACCTTTCTTTATATGCTCTTTTTCAATAGCATTCTTCTCAGTTCAAACTCCTCCTAGACACAAAGTATTAAAAAAAAAAAAAAACACCATGCCTAAAAATGCTCAGCAGATCAGTGGCTGTAGAGTAACACTAGGATAAAAACTTTCTCCAAATTTTCATTAGCAAAACAAAACTTGAAGTTAGAAAACTGTTGATTAATGTCCATTTAATGAAAGCTAAGGTAGCAATGCAGTACTTTGTTACAAACACAAAGGCTTTCTGATATTTCCTTCCACACACTACAACAGAGAAAGAAAGTCTTTCCCTGACCTAGACTCTGGGATCAGGATCCTCCCGAATCCTACATTTCCTAGGCTCCAATAACCATGAGCTGAATAAAGTTCTACTGTCTGTGATTTACATAGCTATAGTGTTCTGTTATAGTGGCACAACACAGAGTAAAGCACATCACCATCTACACAGCAGTACAGAGATGAGTTGAGGAGGGCAGCAGGTCGTCACATCCATGTAGAGACTCAAAGTAGTTTCAGTAGTGAGGCTGGCCAACTGCAACCAGGCATCAATGCTAAGGAATGTTAAGTCCTGCATTTATCATCTACTTGACAAAAATCTATTAAAGAATGTGTAATTTTATAAGCAATGATACCTTTAAAGAATCAGTGAGTATGTTAAATTAGAAGTAGTTTGCTATTCAAAACGTGTACCAGGAATACCATGTGCTATACTTAGCTTGCTGGTAGGAAGGCCTGCTACATTAGTAACATCTTTATATTCAATAGTCATATATTCTTTTCTAGGAGAGACATGCATTAACTTATAAGGAAAACCAGGAAAGCTTGCAAAGATATAGAGGAGTCTGTGTGGTAGAATCAAAGGTTCCAGACTGGATTGAGAATATTCTACCACCAATTATGCATCTTGTTAGTAAAAAGAAAAACCAGGAGAAGCAGGAAGGTCACACTCAGCAGAAACAAGCTGTCTGTCTCTACATTGAGCCAGTTTACAAACATCAGATCATATAGCACTTGTCTTCCAATCAGATTTTCTACTACTGCTTAGCACTCTTCAAGCTAAGAATTAAAAACAAAACAAAACCAAGATTTCCTTCCTTTAGGGTTTCATTTCCAAAAATCTCACATCACATAAAACTTCTATAGAATAAAACTGTTTAATTTTGCTCTTGTTCATTTACTTATAGTTACAAAGGCCTCAGCCACGAGCCTTCAAATATATTTTTCTTTCCAAATGAAAAAGCTTTACTTGCAAAATTTTTGCTTTGTGGTCCTAAGCAGAAATATTTAAAAGGTTACTGCACTGTGTACAAATTTATGCACCCATGTATAAGAATGCATATATGTATATATGCTGTATACATAATTTCTAATTACTGTAAAGCCTGTTTTAGAAAGTAGAAAAGATTACAGTTACAAATGTCTGTGTGTTGTAGTATTCTCAAGGAAAAACAATGAATGAGAAAAATGCATTGTAATGGACTGTATTTCAGTTGCCTTGAAAGAGATATACTAATATACAATCTCAGGTGAAAATGACAGCACCTATGACATTTTTTTCTCACACCAATTAATTCAACCAGTTTTTTTTTTGTTTTGTTTTGTTTTTTTTACACATATTTACAGGGCTATCTGGACACCAAGGGCATTTTTCAAGGCTTAAAGAATACAAATAAGAGAAATATTTCAACTTAAAATATTATCTACTAACACAAATTGAAGAAACAAAAAATGCAACCCATCAACCTTAGCCTCCCCTCCTTGGGCCTGCAAGAGACGTGAGGAAGATGGAAGAGTGGGGTCATAACTCATCAAGAGGGTTCAAGTTTGTCTATTAAATATACTACTTGATACCATTTTAAATATCAGCTTGACATAATACCTTAACACAGATTTGGCCAAATATAAAAACTTGAAAAATAGTAGAGATGTTTCAAATAAAACTGATACAAAGCACGGAACTACAAGCAATGTGGAAAGAAATAAAAGTAAAAAAAAACAAAAATAAGTGTGTGTGTATGTTGAGCACAGATAAGCAAAGAGGATCTTATCCTCTGTGTGTCCTTTTTTTTTTTCATGATACACACATGCATTACATAGTACTCTACCTTCCCTAGGATATCACTTCAATGGATGATGGAATGTCTTCTTACTTTTCTATTGCTGTAATAACATATTCTGGAAAATTTGAAAAGGAAAAAAAAACTGTATATTTTAGGTTATGGTTCCAGGTCATCACAGTGGAAAAGCCAGAGTGGCAGGAGCTGAAGGAGCTGATCACGTTATATCTCCAATTAGAGCAAAGAATACATGCATTATAGTATTCAGCTCGCATTTCTACCTTTTACAGTTCAGGTTATACTGCGTAAGGAATGGTTGCAGTCACAATTAAGATGGATTTTCCCACACCAACCAATGCAATAGCAATCAAGCCAATCCCTAGAATAATGGTTCTCAACCTTCCTAATGCTGCAAACCTTTAATACCTCATGCTGTGGTGACCTCAACCAGAAAATTATTTTGTTGCTACTTCATAACTGTAATTTTGCTACTGTTATGAGACACTGCAGGATACCACAAAAAGAAAAGTGACTAGAGTATAAATATTGAGATTTGCAGGATGTTACAATTCTTTGACTTCATTATGTTATTGTTAATATCACCCTGTGTCCACCTCAGAAATTAAGCTTTATCACAAGTGTAGAAGAATAAACATAACATATACAGAATGGAATACTGTGAATCTTTAGGTATTTATTGAAGGTCCTTGGATGTATCTATCCTATTAATGTGAAATGGGATGAGGATACTGATTACGTTCATTTAACTCTCAGAAATTCCTGTAAGATCAATACTACTACTTCTCCACTTTAGAGATAAAGAAATTAAGGTTCACAAAGGGAAGGTCACAGAGATAGAATATGATGAGGCAGATCTTAGAGAGAGGCAATCTCATTCCAGTGTTTTTGCCATGGGCCTCTGTAATTTAATGTCTCTATTTTGTTGAGTTCTGTTATCAACTTTATAACTTATATTACACAATTCTGCAAAGACGAGAACTGGCTTCAACTATGGCTGCCCATCAGAATCACCATGGATGTATTAAAAAACAAACAAATAAATGACAATGATGATGACAGTGACGACGACAACAACAATAACAAACATGCAGCTGAGGAAATTACTCTGGCCTTTAACTTGGTTTGAATCTGACTAGAAATAAGACTGTGCATTTCCTGGAACATTTCCTAAGTTCTGTAAGTATACAAAATCTCTTCATCCACTCAATCAATCAATCATTACTTGAGGCCCACCACCGGAGACCAAGGACATCTATTCAAATAGGGGCTTCAGAGACAGATTTCTGCCTTTATGGGTCTTGTACTTCAGTAGGAAAGGACAATAAACATAGACACAAAATATATGGAGTATGATAGATAGGTTGAATGCTATGAAGAAAGGAGCTAGGAATTGACCATTGGCATTCTCTAAGTCCAACATGGTAATGAAGGCCTCACTGAGTTGATAAACTCTGGGGGGGATTTCTTTGTTGATCATATAAAGCATGAAGTTTGAAGTTACAGTGTTCACTTAATTCTAACAAGTTAACAATATCATTCTATAACCTACACTAAGAGATGAGTTGTAACAGAACGAACTGGAAAAAGATAGCATAGAATTTAATTCTCAGCAGAAATTAGAGACAAATTCAGTAATTTTCTGAGCCTTGCTTCATGCATTAACAGTTAATTCTCACTTGAAGAATTAAATGTATCATAAACAGAATATTGAACTTCCAATAAATTACAGTTATTACTATCAGTCTAGTTTCTTAAAAATTTATTTTTTACTTACATTACTTAATTATTACAGTTTATTCACTTTCTATCTCAGATATAGCCCCTCCCTCTTCTTCTCCCAATCCCACCCACCCTCCATAATATCCTCCCATGTACCTTCTGCAGTCCACTGAGAGGTCCTCTTCCCCTTCTGTCAGACCCTAGACTATCAGGTCTCATCAAGACTGGCTGCACTGTCTTCCTCTGTGGCCTGGTAAAGCTGCTCCCCACACATGGGGAGGTGATCAAACAGCCAGACACTGAGTTCATGTCAGAGACAGTCCCTGCTCCCTTCATTAAGGAACCCACTTGAGATCAAGGATGGAGATACCTCCAGAAGATCTTTTGTTGTAGAGGATTGTTTTAGCATTTCTGGGTTTCTTGTTGTTCCATATGAAGTTGAGAATTTTTCTTTCAAGGTCTGTAAAGAATTGTGTTGGTAATTTGATGGGAATTGAATAATCTGCAGATTGCTTTTGATAAAACGGCCATTCTTACTATGTTAATCCTGCCAAGCCACCAAGAGCATGAGAGATCTTTTCCATCTTCTGATATCTTCTTCTAATTCTTTCTTCAGAGACTGGAAATTTTTCTTCATACAAGTCTTTACTTGCTTGGTTAGGGTCACACCAAGGTACTTTATGTCCTTTGTGGCTATTGTGAAGGGTGTTATTTCCCTACTTTCTTTCTCAGCCCTTTTGTTTTTAAAAAATGGGGTACAGAGCTAAACAGAGAATTCTCAATAGAGGAATATCAAATGGCAGAGAAACACTTAAAGAAATGCTCAAAGTACTTAGTTATCAGAAAAATGCAAATCAAAACGACCCTTAGATTTCACCCTACACCCATCAGAATGGCTAAGATCAAAAACTCAAGTGACAACACATGCTGGAGAGGATGTGGAGAAAGTGGAATCCTCCTCCACTGCTGGTGGGAATGTCAACTTTTACAACAACTTTGGAAATCAATCTGGTGCTTTCTCAGACAATTAGGAATAGTGCTACCTCAAGATCCAGCTATACCACTCCTAGGCATATATCCAAAATATGGTCAAGTATACAACAAGGACATTTGGTCAACCATGTTTGTAGCAGCTTTATGTGTAATAGCCAGAAGCTGGAAACAACCCAGATGGCCCTCAGTTGAGGAATAGATACAGAAAATGTGGTACATTTACACAATGGAATACTACTCAGCAATTAAAAACAAGGAAATCATGAAATTCGCAGGTAAATAGTGGGAACTGGAAAAGATCATCCTGAGTGAGGTATCCCAGAAGCAGAAAGACACATAGGGTATATACTTACTCATAAGTGGATATTAGACATATAATATAGGATAAACATACTAAAATCTGTACACCTAAAGAAACTAATCAAGAAGGAGGACTCTGGCTAAGATGCTCAATCCCCATTCAGAAAGGCAAAGAGGATGGACTTCAGAAGATAGAGAAAACAGGGAACAGGACAGGAGCCTACCACAGAGGGCCTCTGAAAGGTTCTAGCCTGCAGGGTATCAAAGCAGATGCTAAGACCCCTAGCCAAACTTTGGGCAGAGTCCAGGGAATCTTATGAAAGAAGGGGGAAATAGTAAGACCTGGAGAGGGCAGGAGCTCCACAAGGAGAGCAACAGAACCAAAAAATCTGGGCCCAGGAGTCTTTTCTGAGACTGATACTCCAACCAAGGACCATTCAGGGAGATAACCTAAAACACCTGCACAGATGTAGCCCATGGCAGTTCAGTGTCCAAGTGGGTTCCATAGTAATGAGAACAGGGACTGTCTCTGACATGAACTGATTGGCCTGCTTTTGATCACCTTCCCCTTAGGGGGGAACAGCTTTACCAGGCCACAGAGGAAGACACTGCAGCCACTCCTGATGAGACCTGATAGACCAGGACCAGAAGGAAGGAGAGGAAGACCTCCCCTGGGGGAGGGACATGGGTGAAGGGGAAGGGAGGGTGGGACTGGGAGGGGAGGAGGGAGGGAGCTACAGGGGGGATACAAAGTGAATAAACTCTACTTAATAAAAATAAAAATAAATTAAAAATATCAAATGGAGGGCACAGAGGAAAAATGGAGGAAAAAGGAGAGAGAGGTCTATCGCAAACAACCACACTTATACATTCGAAACACATTTGTTCTTAGCTAAACATTTCTTCCTGGGTGCTAGCTGACATTTTGTTCATATTACATCTCTGGTAATCTAGGAGGCCTATATGCCTTTTCTTGGGTAGAGTTTTGTTGCTGTTGTTGCTGTTCAAAATACAGAATAAATAATATGAAATTACAAATGTAAACTATTGTATTTTTTAAATTATCAAAATATTTTTGAAAAGCTACTTCACGATGTAGTAATGTATAAGTATTTTAAGATACAGATAGCAATTTAATGTAATAAGAGACTGAACTAACCAGGATAGGATTCAACTATAGCAATGAAACCACTTTCATCTTTATGTTTCTAGACAAGCATCAATCCTAACACCACCAAGGAATGAAAGGCATATGACCTCAACAGTAGGCACTGGAAACAGCTGGCTTTCTTTAATAAGCAGCCATTAGTCAGTGGCAATGCCCTTGCCCTCATCAACATAAAGCCAAGACATCTTCAATCTTGGCTCCTGAGATGCTATAATTACCTGCTTCTCCAAACCAACCTTGCTTACCATGTCTACTCTGCTTTCTCTGAAGTTCTGATTTCTGAATGCAGGTGTGTTCAAGGGATTCCTAGCAACAAATGCACTTCATAACAGCATCTCATGGAACTCTACCCAGGTAACCCTTGACTGGTTCAACTGCTATCATCTCCCATTAGCACATAACACAGTTACTCTTAGATAATGATTCTTCACTTTTGCTTATTCATGGAAGCCATGATTTTACTCCAGAACAACAAAACAGATCACTCTCAAATCAAGCCAAGTCCAGAATCCTGTGTTGTTGTTTTTTTCCAATGACTTGCTTGTCCTCTGACCTTATTCATAGCTGCTCTGAAAATTCTTAGTCTCGCAATGGGTGTGCTCCACCAACACCAGAAGTTAACTGGGTCAAAACCAGAATTATAAACTGGCAACCCTATATTCCCATTTCAATTTGCTACAATAGCTAAATTAGAATCTTTTAGCCTATACTGAAAAGAAACATCAGCTGTCTTATTTACTTACTTTTCTACACAGATTGTTTTTAGGTCTCTTATTCAGGTAAATTGACCTTACCTACCAAATTTTAAGGACCCTTTTATTTATAAATGCAACAAAGACCAGATGAATACAAGCACTGAATTCCTTTCTACCCTCAATGGGTAATTAATTTATTGAGGACAAAAGCAATGCCAAGCACATGTGCATAACCCATACAACTACCTCACATTTAAAGGGGACTCAATTAAAGAACACTAAAATAAACACAGGATGCTAATGATGTAGTAGAAACTGTAACTCTACCATATAATGAACATCCCGTATTCTTAAGCTAACCTGAACTGACTATGAAAACTTAGGATAGATGAGATACCTTGCATTCATAAAAATTAAAATTCTAAACCAGCACCAAAAATTTAGGTAAAAACTAAATGATGTATATCTTTGTTTCTCCTTAGGTAAGACACCCTGGTGTAACAATGGGCAGTGCACAGCACCCAGCCCAGCCTCGTTTTCATTTCTAAAATGCATATATTATCACTAAGGCCACAAAGAAAAGGAAAACAGGTACAAGAGATTGGGCAACTCTTTACTGATGAAGAAATCACCAAATGAATCAGAAGATTCATGCCCAGCAAGAGGCTATGTGTTGAATGTGTATGTGCATATGGTTAGGAATATATTTCATGTTTTAGACATTGGGCTTTTCCTTCACTTATATCATAGGGTATAATTACTGTCAATTTATTATTTAAATTAATAGTTCATCTTAAAATAATTTAAGTAGTTCTTACAACTTTGATCACCTAAAATGTTCAAGATCTAAAAGAATATGGGAAAAATATTCAACCTCCATGGTGGTTTAAATAAGAATGGCTCCCATCAGCTCACAACATATATATTTGGATGCATATTCACTAGGGAGTGACATTATTTAAAAGAATTATGGACAACTCAGTCTCCAAGTGGGTTCCCTCACAGGAGAGCATGGGCTGTCTCTAACATGAACTCAGTGGCCGGCTCTTTGACCAATTCCACATGGGCGAGGTGGCCTAGTTAGAGAAAGAGGATCCAGACAGTCCTGGTGAGACCAAATAGGCTAGGGTCAGATAGTAGGGGAGGAGGACCTCCCCTATCAGTAGACTAAGGGAGGAACATAGGGAGGAAGAGGGAGGGAGGGTAGGGCTGGGAGGAGATGAAGGAAGGGGCTACAGCAGGGATACAAAGTAAATAAATAATAATAATAATAATAATAAAGAAAAAATTTAAAAATAGTTAAGGGAAAAATAATTAGGAGGTTTGACCTTATTGGAGAAGTGTGTCAGTCAGTGTGGGCTTTGAGGGTTAAAAGGCCAGGCCAAGCCCAGAGTCCCTCTACGGCTACAGATCAGGATATAGCTCTCAGGTACTGCTCCAGCACCTGCCTTCATGCCTCCATGCTCCCTATCATGATGATAATGGACTAAACCTCTGAAACTGTAAGCATTACCCTAATTAAAGGCTTTCTTTTATAAGATCTGCCTTGGTAATGGTGTCTTTTCACAACATTAGAAGAGTGATAAAGAGAGCTTCCAACCTGATACTTCAGTTCTTCAAGGTTTCATGAGCCACTTCTCAAACTCATCTGGAGTAGTGTCGTACCTAAAGTAGGTTACCTAGCCTTTTTCTTTTTTCTTAAATAAAACTTGTCAAACATAGAAGTAATGTTGCTGTCTAAAACATGTTGAAATTTACAATTCTGTCCAAGACCTAGGAGCATAACCTGTGAGTTTTGGTTTCATAGCAGCAGGGAATAGGCTGTGAAGCTGTGGTTTGTATTTGAGTAACTAATGTTTAAGGAAAGATACTGGATGTCATCCAAAACCAATCTTCTCTCAATTTCATTATTTTAGGACAAGCAATAGATCTTTCACACTGCATGGAATAAGTTCAATAAATGCCAAGAACAACAAGCATCATTCTTTCAAAGAACACTGGACTGGGCTGTAGCAGAGGCAAATACTATCAAGTATCTGTAAGCTGCTAGAACAACGTTTTCACTTTGTTGTCCACTGTGCTTTTGTGCGAGTCCTATTTTCCTATTCTGGATGCCATTTCAATAAACATTTGAAATTTCTATGGCTGGTCAACTCCACACACATCTATGATCTCTCATCTGCTGAAATTAGCTGAAGCTGACCTTTGACTCAGGTTTAGATAGCTTGAATACATATATTTATTTTTGTTCTTTTAAGCCATTTGAGCCTTGATGATACTTCATTAGAAATACATCTAATGGTTTTGTTTTCAACACTAAAATATTTAAATTATACCAACAATGCACAGAGAAAATCAATGTAAACCTAAAATCAACATAAATCTACTACTAGTCATGTTACTTTCTATGATGGCTTTGTGCTGAAGGTACCACAACACAAAGGGTTGAGGTAGGGCAAATTTTCTGAACATACCTAGCTATTCTCCTCTACTGGGGGATCCTGGATAGCTAGAACATTTCAGAGTAGAGAGCAGTCACTCAGCAGGTATCTGGGTATATATCTTGTTTACTGCTCAAAAAAATGGCATTTCTGGTTAGACGTATGTTTTTTCCACTGTTATTTATCAAGCCATAGTTTAAATTCTAATCTCACAAATTTTGTTAGTTTAAAAATTATAAAAATATAGCCTTACTTATTAAATAAACTTAGGATCTCTTAGAACATTGGAATCATTATCCCTTAAAAATACTGAATAGTCCCCACCCCTATACACACAAATACACATATGAGGTGGGAAGAGAATTGTTGAAATTATTTTATGAAAATTTATAAAATATATGAATATCTGCCTTAAATAAGTAGATCTATATTCATACATTTTGATGATTAAATGTTCATTTTGATCCTCATACTTTCTGCTTTCGTCAGAATATGCTATTACCACACGACAATATCTTTTAGTACTATACCCCATGCATTTAATGAGTTTTAAATTGAAATAAATTCTATCTATCAGAACAGTAGAAAGTAAAGACAAGATGCTGGGGTTAGTGCATTTCTGTAACTTACCGGACATTAACTTTAGTTGCTGTGTTTAACAATTAAATACTGCTGATAAAAAATTATTTGACAATACAAAACAGAAATTTCATATGGCCCAACCAAGTAATAAAACCTTTAATTTTCTGTAACATTAGGGCAATATACCTGTAGTCACTGTATGAAGTCATATACATTCTCCACACTATTTCAATAATACTAAAGCTTCATTTAAAATATATGTTGATCAATGTCAGGCCTCACAGATACTCATCTGTTTTTAAAACTTCCTTCTGAAAGAAAGTAAAAAAATAGTAGAATGAAGACTTCTGAGGAAAACATAAATGAAAACTCCAGATAGTAACATTCCTAAGAACAAAGCTTTACTCTGGTAGCATGCATCATGCATACTGTTAGAATTCTGGCCCAGCAAGCTGTCGCGTTTCTTCAATGAGTAGCTCAGCAGAATGGCCATCAATTACCTAGACTGCCCAACTCACACAAGAGGGACTTCACAGGGCCACTGTGGCATCAACACCTCTATTATAGATTCTTCCAGCATTCCTGGAAGCTGCTTGTCCGTCCTAGAGGGCTCTGTTCCCCTATTGTCTGGACTCTACTAGCTCTGCAGCTCTTCTCCTGGGTGTCAGAGATGCTCATGTTTGCCTTCCACTTGTAAGACCATCTGTGTTTTCCCAGAGCACATGCTGCCAGTCTCAAAAAGGAACATTTCAGGGCAGGCCTCTGCCTTTTTCAAGATGATGTTCAGAATGAAAACTTCCCATCATTTCTCTATTTACTGAGGTCTCAGGAAGTTCGAAATTGATATTCTTGTCCCTTAGAAGTCCTCTCTTTTTCCCCAAACAAAATGGCATTACATATCCACAAAGATAGGCTTCACAGAGGTACAGGTAAAACTATCAGAAAAAGTATAGATTTCAGAAGCCAGCAGTGAACCTGGCCCAGCATCCTGCTCAACCTTACCCCAGCCATAGATACAGGAGACAGAGCCACAGGGAAGACGACCTCAGTCTAATATGTCGGAAACCTGGATGCTCTTTCCCACCCCTGAAGAATCCGATATGCAAACAATAGCATTCACAGCTGATAAAAGCAATGAGACAAATGCACATGATAAGACCTCCATATTCTATACACATGCACGCACAATCAAACACAGAAAATGTGTGTAATTCCAACACCTATTTCCTGGTTAACATTAGTGGTAAGTTGGAAGCTCTGACTTCCCCTGTTGCTCTTCGAAGTCCTTCCACCCTCAGGAAAAGACAGCATACATTAAATTCCACAGATTTTCCTACTTAATCTGTTATTCCAATTCTCGATTTCTGAATTTTGATAAATTCAACTCCAAAAGATGAGAGTCTATCACAGCAAAGCACATCCAGCAGAGGAAAAGAGGAATCTGTCACTGCCTACAATTGACTTCTCATGGCCTAGCATGACAAGTATCAGAGCAGTCCCTTTGCAGCTGTCCCATTTATCCCAGGACATAGGCTCTCATGTCTGCCTTTCTCACTTTAATGAGGTATACAACTCTTCATTTCTAAAAAATTCAATTTGGTCTTTGGAAGCAAAAAACCAAATGAAAATATTTAAAATTCTTCACTTTAATTACTAAAGCTGAAAAGATAATTAATCAGATATTTAATCCAATGTTGCTGAATTGAAAAAGTAGTTATTACAGGTCATGAAATCAATCTACTAAATGACACTTTAAAAGGGAAGAGTGAAGTGTACATTGTAAACAACAAATACTGTTTTATAAATTTCTGTTTTCAATAAACATAGGCTGAAATGCTTCTTAAAATATATTCCTTATAATCACAATGGGCAGACAGGTGGAAAATTACTTTTTTTTTTAAGTTTAAAAGCATTGATCTCACCTGTAATCCCAACACTCAGGGAGACAGAGGCATGTACATGACTGTGAGTTCAAGGCCAACCTGGTCTACAAAGCAAATCCTGGACACACAAGGCTACAGAGAAATGCTGTCTCAAAAGAAAGAGAGAGAGAGAGAAAGGAAGGAAGGAAGGAAGGAAGGAAGGAAGGAAGGAAGGAAGGAAGGAAGGAAGGAAGGAAGGAAGGAACAATGATACCATTTAACATCCCAATTTGACAAATAATAAACTTGAGACTCACAGGACATGATAATACACACCTGAAATATACATATTAAATACAGTTAGGGAAGAAAATCTAGAATTCTAGGTCATCCAGGGATGTCTAGTGTGAGACCTTGTCAAATGAACAAAAAATGGCTTTAATGCAGTTCAAAAACAAAACTGTCCAATTTGTTTCCTGGTAAAGACTTCAAACCTGATTATCCTTTATAACAAGGTATCTTTTTAGAGGCATATTTATTTCCCAACAATTACTACGAGTAATCATTCATTATTAACAAAGCAAAGTAGAACTTCTCCAGATCACCTGGCAAATCCAGGCTCTAAGAGTAAAACGGAAAGTGAAGTTAGAAACAAGGAGCTGTGTTTTTCATTAATACAAGATGAGACGCCTCCAGACATAAAGACTTCAGCACAATGTCAGGCACTTAATAAATGCTAATATCTCCCATAATCACTCCTCCTTCCAATCTCATCCATATGGCTTAGGCCTAAACCAAGACCAGATCCCCCAAAACAATAGAAAATCTCCCATCAAAGTTAACTGGCCAAAATAGGATCTAGCATTAAATAATCTGTAATGCCATGAGTATTTATTACATCTCAAAGAAAGTACAAATTCTAAAACACCTGAGGTACTTTAATGGTTTACAGAATTAAATCAAATAGGAAGACCAAAACCAACTACTTAAGAAAGAAGAATTAGATTAAATTAATTGAAACTAAAATGTGTCTTCAGAGTATCAACTGAACAGTTTCTGATATTTTGGTTAGTTCTAAGTGTTTTGAAAAACTGGACTAGATAGCTTCCAAGTAGCTAGGAGTTGAACGCTATACCTGTGCCTCAGAAAGCAAAATCTGCCTTAATTTTACATGAAATCTTCAGTTTCTCACATATCGTCATGGCATCTGAGTATTGCTAAAGCAACAATAGTTTCGTAGGCAAGCCTATCAAGTAATTTTAAAATTATACCTATCATTGGCTATTGAGTCCTGACAGACATACTCAGGTGGAAGTATATTATTATCAAAACACACTAGTTAATTGGGAGGTAGGTATTTCAAATATTCCACATTAATAGAAATGATTCTTGACTTAAACAGAAAGAAACAAGAAAGCTAAAATAAACAATATTCAAGATATAATAACTTGCCAGACATAGTGGTACGTGCCTTTAAAACCAGCACTCAGGGAGGCAGAGGAAGGAGGATCGCTGTAAGTTCAAGGTCAACCTGGTCTACAATGTGAGTACAGGACATCTAATGCTACACAGAGAAACTCTGTCTTGAAAAAACTATATATATTTGACGGCACATGAAGATAATAACTTGTAAGTCACTCTGTGATAATTGTATGTCTCCAGAACAGTCCTGGATGGAAAAAAAAAACAAATTAACAAGTATGTTATCAAATATTCTCTATGGGCAAAGAATGAAGTACACTGTACTTTAGATAAATGCAGGTGACACTTTCCTGGTTAGTCTTCAGGTCAAATTATAAAGGCTACATTTGATCATATGTGTGACTTAGCTTTCCCTTCTTCCCTCAAAGATAGTTTCCTTACAAGACTTTTCTTTCCAAGTACCAACATCTAAAATGCAGAGACAGTGAATTTCTGGATTTGACAAGTTTGAGGAAAGGAAACAAATAATTGTCTAAGTCATAAAGATCATAAGCCAATGATCACAGGCAGTCCCATAAACAAACCTTTTCACATCAACTGGTTGGGCTCACATCTGAGAAATTGCTTATTTATTCAAGTGGCAGATGGAGATCCAATTTTCCAATCTCTAAAATAGCTCCCAGACCCTAGATTAGTCAATTACCCTTCATTTTTCGAATAGTAGCTGTAATAAAATAATCCAAATAAAATTTTTCAATTCAACTTTCTAATGAAGGTTGGTTTACACATAGTTTGAGCAAACCAAAAAGGCTTATCCCATGCATCCGAGACTTCTTTTTAACATTACTAAAAGGAATAATCACCCTGCCTGTATGTAATTAGTCATACAAAGCTACATGAAAATTCATCAGTTTATAAAAATCAATTTAAGCACTTTTATTTTTTCCAGTGTTGTCCTTCCTTTTATAGGAAAGTAAATGAAGTCTAGGGAAACAACCTCAGCACAGCAACATTTCGAAGTGCTCCAAAGTGCCACACCATCTGTCTCTGGTCTCTGGACTAGACACCTTCCACACACCACCGCCACACGTCACACCTTCTCTTTCTGGGATCTCATATTTATATTCTCAGAGCCCTAGACCACGCCTTTCTCCACGCTGCAAGAGGCAGGCCATTACCGGCTGTCAGAGATCCTGCCCCAGGCAAGACAATTATCAGCCATGGACAAACTAAAGCCCCCAATAAAATCCCACACTTAGGATTAAAACAAAAGCATATTTACATATCATAACTGTGTTTTTAAAGAAACCAAAAATTTCATTATAGAAGTGTTTAACTAAAATACTGAAGAATTCTAACAACAGAGGTTAACTCATGAGGATATGAGTTCATAGAGGCTTCTTCTCCAGTCCCACTATAGGAATGCGGGTCAAACTGTTCTTCACACAAAACCCATGTCATTGCTAACATGGATTGATCTGTGGGATCTTCAGAAATTCTGGGAAGACAGATTACAAGGACAATAAAAAAAAGTCATAATCCCACCCTTGAATAGTAGCACACTAAATAATACAATAGCTAGACCTTAAATTTTGTTTGAAATAAACTAAAATTATTTCTTTTTCTGAATGAAAATGTATTTGTTTTATTTTTCTTCCCAACATCCTAATTACAGATTTGTTTTTTTAAGTTGTAGAATTTACCTTGAAAATGTAGCAAGTTACCAGTAATGATATTAATCTATAGGGTAGGAAGAGTAGATAATGTAAAGGCAGAATAAATGGATTTTGGGTATCTATGAATTATTTTCTGAATTCAATCTTAGCAGAAGCTTAATTCTAATTGAGAATTTCCTCCTCTAAAAGAGGTTGACTATAAATGTGTACTCATCATTTTATCTCTTCTTCTCATGTTTAATGACAGCTCTACATATCCTCATTGCAGTATAAATGCTTTGCTGGCATAACTGTAGGCATTAGCACTTTAGTCATAACCAAAGGTAAGATTCCCTGAGGGTCATCTTTTTTCTGCCAAAATAAGTACTAGATTATTGATTATCTCAAGCTTAAAAACAATGCCTATTCCATCAAAGAAGTTTTTAATTCTGCCAAATATTATATTAAATGAAGTATCTCCAATCAAAATTGATTATTTACAATTCTTTAATGTCCTTGGAGTATTATTTATAGTATTGGATAAACTCTATTGACATGTTTGCTTATTTTGTTTTTACTAACGCCACAGGAATTAAATACTTCTCAACCTAGAGATTAATTTTGGAGGTGGTATTGTGACATATCATTATATCACAGGCAGAAGATTCTGGTGAGTTCAGGGCCACCCTAGACTACATGAGACACTATCTTACAAACAAACAAACAAAAACTTAAGCAAAATGAAATAATTAAAGAAAGTAAAATAAAATAAGATAGTCTAGCGAACAAGTGATTGGGCCTTTTTAATAGTACAGTAACCTATGAGTCACGCATGCTTCCCTAACACTAATAAACTTTCTAAGAAAGAAAGAATTGCTTGATTGACTGACTGGTTGATTGAATGACTGAGTGATTGACTGATTCAGGTATCATCCATTCTACTTCTCTGCTAAGAAATAAAATCTACCCACAGATTGGAGGAATGAGAAGTGGCCAGAAAGGATACTAACTGATAAGTAAAGAGTAACAATAAAATATCACAACATCAATTATGGATCAGCAAATGACAACACCCCTTAAGAAAAGTTAATTATCATACTAAAGTTTCAAGGCTTAGGAATGGCAACAGGACTTTTTTTAATGCGGGTTTGCTGAGACTATATATAGAGGTGATAGGATGGTACTTACTCAATAAAAGCATCTGAAAAATTACCTAAGTGACATTTACATAAACAAAGGCTGGCTAGTCATCACATTGCCTATAAAAATGGCAATTCTAGGAATCTATTTTGGCCATATCATAGGCCAAAAGACTGAAATGACTTACTTACTAATTTACTAATAAGATTTAGGAATTAGGAATAAAACATAAAGTCAATCAGAAAGTCCAAACAACAAATTTGCAAAATGATGAATAAGGAGATAACTGTAAAGGAGCACTGAAAAGTGAAATGATTTCCAATGAAACTACACCGAACAGCTATTACAAGAAGAAGAGTGCTCAGGTCGCAAGAAAGAGAACATAAGAGCAGAAAGAAGATAGGAAATGAAAGTTCTCACTAGAAACTACCTTTTCTTGAGTACCTTGTTATATTTACTTATTTATTTTTGCTGTATACTGTTCATACCTTTAAAAAATTACTCACATCTAATTGGTAGTAATTTTTTCCAGAAATTAAAAAAAAAATGTTAGCTCTGTCAGAACCAAGAGGTTCTACAAATTCCTAAAGGTCTATAACTAAATCCTAGGCTTAAAGGTTTACAGACTGCCAAGGAAAGGGTGTTTGGCTCTCAACAGGCTGAAGGCTTACAGGTGGTCACACATCTCAGAACCCCCTCCGCCTCACTCTGCTAGCAACAAGAGCAAGTGTTCCCATAGACCTCCAAGGGTGATGAGAAAGTTTAAATCTTATTTTTCCTAAAACTTGATTTTGTTTTCTCCTCTTATCACACAGGTTTGCCAAAAATAAAATTCCATTTGCCAAAACTGGACAAATGTCCCAGGACTTAAACAGCCTATAGTAGCTGACTTACCTCTCCCCTACTATCCCATTTATATTTACAGATAACAGCTGTTTTGTTAGTTCCATTTGCTATGGATTTTGTTTTTTGTTTTGTTTTCTTTGAGGCAGGGCCTTGCTATGTAACTCATAACAAGCATGTGCCAGCTTAGTTCCTTAATTATCTTGGAGGAGTTGTTAAAAAAATTTATAGCCTGCATTCTTAATTGCTTTCAAAGGATGGTATAATCTATACAATTTCCTTTTTTTGTTTTCTTTTTTCTTTATTATTATTATTATTATTATTATTATTATTATTATTATTATCATTTATTACAATTGATTCAATTTGTATCCTGGCTGTGGCCCCCTCCCTTGTCTCCATCCAACCCCACCCTCCCTCCCTCTTCTCCCCCTATGTCCCTCCCCATTTCATACATAATATTCTTCATTATAAAATAAAACAATATATTTAAATTTCAACACTCAAAAAGTATTGTAGTCAACTAAGGAAAATACTCAGTTTCAAATGTGCTGGAAAATAAGCAGTGAACAAGTAAGTACAAGAAATTCTTATACTTAAAAAAAAGTATGTACAAAACTGAGACTAGCATATTCTTTTGATAGTTGTAGACCAACTTTACCACTGAGAACTGTTCTACTATGCCTGCAATCAAACAGAAAACACTCGTAATGATGCACTTTCTCAGTATCAATAAATCTCCAAAGTAACATTTAATTTGAATAAATAGGAACAGATTTTCCAAAACTTAAAAACTTATAATATGAACCACTTTCATTGCTTTCTAGGACTGCAATCACAAACTAGGAACAACAAAACAACCCATGTTTCTCAGACTTAAGCATGGTAGCATAAAACCATTTTTAGAATGGTACTTTGATTTATACTGATACCACTTCAAATTAAAACAAATACGTTAAAACAGTTGAGCCTTTAGTATGTTTATAATGGCATAAAATAATTTGAACAAACCCTCATAGCAGAAGTATAATGCATGTTTTAGAGTATCAAAGGATTTATATGAAGTTTCAAGGTCTCATCACTTATTAGTTCAAACTATCAGAAGTAAAGAGAAAATGACACTATATTCATTATGGGATTTAAGTTTAAAATACTGCCATGATAAATATTTGGAAATTCTAAGCTTTTATAAAAGCACACTTTATGTACAATATCAGCATTCATCCCCACAGGGTGTACAATGTGGACTGCCTCTAGGGGGAATTTATCTCATTTCATTTTCATTCTACATTCCACTTTTGCATTGCCAACTAAATTGCTCCTCAGTTTATAGTATAGAAGACTTCATAATGTTTAGCTGAATTGCTTACTTTTAAAGCATGCTGATAGAAAACCCAATGTGGTCTAAAATATCCACACCAGATGTTTGGATGGATGTGAAACCAACACATATCAAAAGGAGATCCAAAATACCATTAGCTATATAAAACACAGGCTCATGCATTTAACAAGTCCAATAGATCAAAACACAGTAAAAGTCCAAGGGAAATGAACTTAGTTCTTGCATTTTCCATTATAAGGTACTCAAATTCTCTCCAGTTTTCTTTGGACTCCCAAGCATTCATTAAATGTCAGGTAACAACAGGATACAAGTACAGCTTAAGTATACTTGATGTGACTAGAGATACAAGAGGACAGTTTGGAATGGTCACTGAAACAGAGCAGGACTTCAAACCACCAAAGTCTGAAACAATAGTTTGATTAAAAAAAAAAAAAAAAAAAAAAAAAAACAGAAAATAATACTCTTGTTTGCATGCTAGTCAGTCGACATCTACTATAAAGCACTTCACTCTGAGACAGACAAGAACTGGAGCCTATGGGTCCTTAAATCTGTAACAATAAGAAAGCCCAGAAAACAGGGCTGCATGACTTTGAGCAGAAATGGTCAGGCAGCACCAGAGTTAGGAAACAGTCTGTCTACATAGGAGCAACTGCCTTTTCCAAATATTTTAAAAGTAGAAATGTAACAGCATAATTACATTTGTTTCACATGAATTCCCAAGGCAGGTAAGGTGCAGAAGGGGACTGAAATAAGGATACTAAACATAATAGAAAGAAGACTAGATATTTTTTTATCCAGGTTTGAGGACAGAATGGACTGCCATTACAAGTAGTTAGAGTGCATTAGCTTAAGCAAGCACTAAGAGCATACCTGCTACTCCTTATGAAGTATCTATATACCAGCAAACAATTCTGTGTCTAACAGCCTATTATTCCTTCTGTTCCATGCTCCTTCGTTGACCCCACTGGCAAAAATAACTTCATCCTAGTTAAAACAGAGCTATATCTGACAATTCCTTCCTTTTTCATCTCCCTCTCCTCCTTAGAACTAATCATATTCTCTGTGTGCCACATAGTACTTTCTGGTTTCTCCTGCACTAAGGTGTGATAACAGAAGACAGGCATTATTGGCATCTGTGTAGCACCTGGTATAGGCTTAGTGCTTGTCATGTCATAAACACTTATTCTGAAAGGCAAGTATTCAGGTAACAGGTACAATCAGGTATGTTAACATTGTGAGACACTGATGGTATATGGCATTAGCATATATCATATACAACAAATGGACACAGTAATGTTTTATCTCTGGTATCTCTAAAAACGTACTTGGACATTCGCTTAGAAGAAGAAAAGACTCAAATCCAGTGCATGTATCTCCAAAGTAAAACAAAATTTCATCCAGAAACTCCAAGGTATAAGTTAGACACAAATCAGGGGTTCGGTAGCTTTAACCAAATAGCAGTATGGATAATGTTCTAAACAAGAAAAACTTGTATATAAGGAAAGATAATTTGAAATTACAAGAAAAATTAAGGAATCACAGATATAAAGCTAATAGTTATAATCATAAGTTTATAAATTAAAAAGGTCATTATTATATTTTCTAGGGTACATATCTTGAACTCCTTGTTGAACCTGTATAGAAGACAAAACAAAACCTATAGTGTCCCCAATTAAGTTAAACACTTTTGATATGACCACTTTTTGTAGATATAACTAAATGGCAAAGAATTAAGTAAAACTCAATCTCTACCATTACAACTAGGCTTTTAAAAATTCTCTCATTAAAAAAGGACATAACACATTCTTTTTCATGTTTAAAACAACACAGAGAAATATTACAAAAAAAAAGTTAATACTTTTAGCTGCACCTAGTACAGATGACCAGGGAGAAGAAACAAAATAAAGAATAATCCTTAAGAAATCATTTTAATTATAATGTTCAATATAAACAAAGTTAAAAGTCATTAATCTGATTGGTTCTTCTAGGTGAATAACTCAACATAAAATTATGCAGTCAATAAAATATGACTTATTGTAAAGTTTAATAAATCTTAATTTTCAAAAAATAATTAAACATTATGATTTCATATATTTCAAAAATATGTGAAAAACACTAAAAATAAAAACAACAAAACAACATCTCACCAGCAAGACATAGATCCTATCATTAAGATTCTAGGTAACATTTACTCCAAAATATAGTGTTATATTATTTCTGTAATTTAAAAACAAAATTTTAGAAAGATACGATAAAAAAGGAAAATAAAAGGAAAAATAGGTTTAAGAAATATTTTTTATTGTTTTTATTTGTTTGTCTTTTTGTTTTGTCTTTGCAAGTGCCAAAAAGAGGCCATAATAGAGAACAACTGCAGGCATAAGAAAGCAGTAATGCCTAAAATGACTGTAATTATACTGGATGATCACTAACAGACCAAGAAAGCTTTTAGTTTAATTTCAACAAACCAAAAATAAAATTAAAGTTACACCCACAAAATGGTAACAACAATAATTCTGGTTACCAGGTGCTACAGGGCATACTATCAACACATTTTACACTTCGCCCATACACTAAGCGATTAGAGAAAGAAGTACAAATTTCAGGAAATATTCAAGTTCTTAAGTAGAAATAGCTGTGCTGGGAACAGAAGGAGGCATAAATGTGGTATAGTCCAGCAGGCAGAGAAAGCTGGGATCAATGTGAAGAGATAAGAAAAAAAAGTATTATCAGCTCAAAATAAAAACAGCCTTCCTGGCAAGTAAGTAAGCTAACCCAGAGGCAATGCTCTCAAGAGGAGGAGCCTACACAAACAGGGACCAAAGTCTCCAAAAAGGAAGCCCGTCTATGGAAGACTCTTAGTACACAATGGCAAGGACAGAATGGCTGGAAAACACTTCCAGCTGCTAGAGTCTATACCTGTTCAGCCAACAAAGTATACTATGGGAGGTACAGGTGTACCAACAAAGGGGATAAAAGCAGATTCCATGTGGGATTTTCTCATTACAAATCAAGCAAGTACTTCCGGTGATTGGGAAGGCATGGGACATGTGCTACTGTTCCCCAAACAACAAATATATGTGCCTAGACGGCCAATATAATGCAGGAGGCCATAGGTCTTATGTGAGACTTTCCTCGATTTCGACATATCTGAAATCAAGTAGTACTTTACAGTCATGATTACTTAAGTGGCAGTGGTTCCTGAGATGTCACTGCTTAACAGTTTGTACATCTGAATAGCTGCTGTTAAGGCTGTTGTTACTTTAGTGGAATAGTACATCTTGTATTATGTATCTTACACTTAATGGCACTACAATTCTATATTACCACATAAAGTAAGAAATTAAAGTCAAGAACAAATTTAGTATTAAGAAGCAGCCATCTCTCACTAGAAGAATACCTACAATTCTATGCTTTCTTTTGAAAAAACAAAACAAAACAAGATCTGGAGATACAGCTCAGCAGGAGCATATGTGTGTTGGAAACACAAAGTCTTAAAATTGCCAGTGCCAAATTAATATATAAAACAAATTCATTTTGCTTACTTTTGAGATGTGCATACAAGAATAAATCATTGTATAATCAGCATTTGATAGATCTATATGAATCCATCAGTAAGAATAAAAATGAAAGCTTCGAGAGTAAGATTTTATCACAGTTATCAGAAAATCTGTCAAACAATGATGCAACTGTGAATCAATGATGTCACAGAATTTCTAAAACACAGGGTGCTGTTAACAAATGTGATATTTTATACTACATGGAACATTATCTTCAATCTATCTGTAATATAATAGACTAAGAATTACAGATTTACAGGAAACTTAGGTCACTTAGACTAACTCAATTTAGTGTATGGATCCTTTCAATATATTGAATGTGCCAGGTGACCACAATGCTGAAATATTCTCAGCATTGTGAAAAGCATGCTATGTAATAGGATTTCTCAAACACATCACAGATAGCCCCATAAAAGGAGAGTCAGCCTCAACACAACTCAAGATTTATGTTGTGTAAAGAATACCTTAAAGCTAGCATGGAACTTGCAAAGTGAAGGAATGTACTTACAACACATACAACTGATAAAAGATTAATAAGGATTCCTACAAATCAGCAAGTTAAAAAGGCTCAAAAACTGAATAGACAGAGGCTAGAGAAACACGTCACAGAAAGGAACATGATAACAACTAATAATCTGTAAAGTGAGTCCAACCTCATTATTAATCAGAGATATACTGAGTCATATTATATACTGCTCCTCCAGTTCAATACAGACTAAATGCTAATATTGAAGTGAAACAGAAAGTTTATTAAAAGTAATTCTTAAATGAATAAAATAGTCATTCTATGGCTAAAATATATATCGTAAGTTGTTTTCTAAATTAAGGTATTTACGCATCCATTTATCTTAAAGCAGGGCATGCCCATATAGAGAAACAAAATGTTTTACTACTTCTAGATAAATATACATACTCTTTTACCTCTAGAATTTGGTTTTGTCAAAGAAAAAACATGTTTATAAGTTTGAGCACTGTTTAAGCACAACTCAGTAAGGGAAACATTCACTTTGTACTTCAAAATAAATAAATTTGTTGTTAACTGATGTAGTAGAAACAGCTACAGCAACACTTTGGCATGTTAGGGAAGATGACAGGTTAACTAACAGCTGTTACTAGGTCAGATCACAATCATGAAGAGCAATACTGGTTTACTTTGGAAATGCATTTCAATAATTTCTCTTGATGTAAATTACTTGGTAATACCAGGACTAATGTAGAGAGGGAAGGACACACACATGGACACACATACACACAATAACAACTACCCTGGGAACAGTAAAAACTAAAAAACCTACCTACCTAACCTTTGAAAAATAGGGAGGGATTCCCAGTTCAAACAGAGAGGAAATATATAGACACACACACACACACACACACACACACACACACACACACATCACCACATCCCAACAAGCATAATGAAGAGGTGTCATCAGAATCTGGTATCAACTTTGTATCTTGGCTGTGTGTGTGTGTGTGTGTGTGTGTGTGTGTGTGTGTGTATGCGTGAGCACCTGCACAGATATAGAGCCTATTTTAGTGTTTGCCAATCGTAATATTAAGAAATACACATATACTTAAGAGCCAAGAGCCAAGCAAGTTGTCTCAAAACAGTTACTAAACATACATATATAATATGTATTGATAGATTAAATTTAAGTAGTATCTTAGTAATATTATACTATGCAAAAACAAAATAATTTTATTTGAAAAATAAAGAAAAGCAAACCACAAAGTTTGCAATATACAGGTAATAAGTGAAAAAAAAAACAATGTAAGATTACTCAAAATCCAAATATCTGAGACTGATACAGATTATTGGATGTTTTGGAATCTCAAAACTCTGTTTCAATATTTTACTATTACAAATAATTGTATACACAAGCTCCTATGGAGGAGTGCCTAGACCATTGTTCCTGGGGGGAGCAGAACAGATGGTTCCAGTCAAAGCCCTCTAAAGACTCTGGTACTACCTATCTGCTGGGGGAGGTGCTCAGGGTCAGCCACAGCAGGATGAATGCTTCTGGGAAGAGAAAGGGGCAGCAGTTTAAATCACAGACAGACAGGTGACTGGATGAGGGGTGAAACTGCATGTAAATTATGTTTGGCTTTAAATATAAGGGTTTTAATGTTTTATTAGTAATAAATCCACCTTTTCCCCCTTAAATTGCTGTCCCAACATGTATTAGTGGCCCCTGACAAATGCTTGAAATTGTTGCCATCATTATTACACAGGAAAGGCTTTGAAAAAATTCCAAGCAATCCATCCATGTCATACTTTGACAAAGCAAGTGAGAGGCCATGAGTAGAGAAGATTTAGGTCTGAGTGAAGAGTAAGAAAGCAAGCCTTCACACTGACCACAGCGCTGCCCCGCATAAGCACACTATTTGACCTAGAGCCACTCAAAGAGAGGGACTTAATATCTTTGCAATTCAGTCACCTAATATACAAAATGAAGGAATTAGACGAGGATACTTCTTTTGTCAGAAGGTAGTCACCAGTAGAGGGTAATGACAAAAGAAATACGTCATAAACTATTAGCATTAACTGTAGCTGATGACTATTTTCAGCTACTATGTAAGTAACATAGTTTTTTAAACAAAAAGAAAACAATGAAAGTATTAAAAGCTCCCAGAGAAGCTGAGTAAATATTTCTCTATTGTTATTTTTAAAAAGCTAAACTATAAAGGAACTTATTTAACAGTTATTTTATGGTTTATTTTTATAGTTGCTCTTTAATATATTGAAATTTCAAGGACAAAGAAAGGAATCTAGTTAAGGTTGTTGTGGCTTGTCTTGTGGATAGCAAAGAATGAAGACCAAACAAAAAATCTGTATATAATTTAAAGCTTTAGTTTAAAACATTTTAACTCCTTAAGAAAATTTCAGAGAAGTCAGGGAAGAGGAATATCTAATTTTTATTTGAGTTGTACTTAGAGCAAGCCTCACACAAAACTTTAAAAATTTATGTAAGACATATAAGAAAACTTATACAAGTGTACAGCAGCAAATATCTTTAAAATGACTTATTAGAGCCAAGATTAATTAGAGTATAATATTGACAATAAGCTTTAAAAAATTTAATGACAAGTTTGCCACCTTAACTACATGAAATGATGCAAAGTTAGAAACAATTTATGTAACTTAAAAATACTTAAATGTATGGAGTTATAATGTGGGGGACTTTTACCTGGGAATCCAAAATTTTAAAAAAAAAATAGTAAGAAAGAAAAGAAACGTTATTAATATGATGTATTTTTGTCTTTTATAAACCAATGGAATCAATGTCAATTTTTCATGTAAGAAAAAAAAAATCAATGAGCTGAAGATGTACCTTGAGGGTAGGGTGCTTCCTTACCACTTGCAAGACCCTGGGTTTGATCCTCAATGTCATAAGCCAACCAACCAGCCCAACCAACAGAATTAAACTTTAATTCTTAACATCTGTGGGAGGGGGCATGTTCTTAGTTTTGTTTTTCTAGATGATGAATACATACTTTACTAAGAATTATAAAACTGCCTTTGAAAACATTTTTATTTTTTTGCTGTTTGTTCTCTAACATCATCATCTATATTTAACCAATGCACTTTACATTATAAACTCTCATTGAATATACATTCAGTAAAGCCTCAATGCTGCCTTATGATCCTACAAACCAAATATCTACTTTTAAGTAAATAAGACTTCACACAAATTTTTTCTTCTTTAAAAATGCATTAGTAATTCATTAAGCAGGAAATTCCAGAAAACTGTACTTGAATAACAGTTATCTACAATATTTAAAGGCTTTGTGTCTATTACCACAAATTCCTTAATTGAATCATAAATTAGTTTATTTATTTGTTTCTGGCTTTCCCTTTTGACCCAAGTTGGCACACAATACATCTTCTGCAATAGTCCTCAATTTCTACGAAAGACAAATACAGATACTAAAGTTAAATGTAGAAACAAATTAACACTAGCACTTAAATTTACTCATATGACTAAATAAATTTATGGAAATTCTCAGATGCTTCCTTTTTAAAAGAAAAGTCAGCATTTAGCTTTCAGAAAACAATTTACATAGATGTATATTTTATAGAAAATATTTGAATACTAATTTTCTCAAGAAAGATTTTTCAATGGTAAAAAACATATTGCTAATGCTCATAGAACATTCAACTTTAATTTGTGCTTTCTAAAAAAAAAAAATGAAGCATAGTGCTTTTTCCATCTCATAGTTTCCATTACTCTACATTAAACGTTTAAAAAGGTATAGGCATACTTTTAAAATAAAATTAAATATTTCTAGAAAAAAAAAACATTTTATACTAAACCATCAATGGATTCTTTCTCCAAAAAGAATAGTTTTTAAAAGAGATTAAATCTTTTAACCTTAGGTTTTATTTAATAGCATTTTAGATGATAACAGAATGTCAGAACCTGAGTTTGAAACAGATCTTGTAGAACGTGTGATGAAACTCTTCCCACTTCCCAAAGCCTCGTACCCCATTCCACAGATGAGGAAAGTGAAGCCTGGAAAGGCTGTGTGTGTCACTCAGTCTTACTTTACATTATATGAAATTTGACAAGTACAGTTCTCTTGTTTTTTTTTTTTTAATCACATACCCACAAACACACACACATGAACACTTACATGTATAAATACCCTATTCTAACATTTAGAAAGTTTTATATTTCAGTATATCAATGACAACTGTATGTCAATTAAGGCCCAAAGTAAATAATTTTATAACATAAACCATGTTAAATAAATGTATATAAACTATTCTTACAGTGAAAATTTTAGTTCATGTTTCAGTCTTGAAGTTATGGAGATTTATGATGAATTCCTAGAAGATAACTGTGAGTTTTCAGAAGTTAGTCATTTTTGCTTCCTCTTAAGTTCTAAATGCTCCAATAATCAATATTTTACCATATACTGATAATTCACTAATATATAAATATGCAACAAATTATTTTATTTCATTTTTATAAAGCTCTATTTATAAAGGCCAACAGTCATTACAATTTAAATAAACTACAGATTATCCAGTAAAAGATTTGCTATGTAGCAGCAAACATATGTCTTTAGTTTAAGGTTGACTAATGCAGATGGAAGAGTGGAGAAAAAAAATTTAGAGGAAGTATATGACAACAATAAAGTCTGTATCAGTGAGGAGTCAAAATGCTATGTGTAGCTTTTGGTCCACAGAGCCAGCACTTTAAAAATTCCAGCCCAGAGCAGGGCAACACACAAAACATCATCTGCTAAGCTCGGCTTGACACTCCTTCAGTAAGCAAAAGAAACACCCCTGATAAGTGGTACATCAAAGCATAAGAGCTCGGCCTTTACTCACGTGGAAGTACAAAAAAAAAAAAAAAAAAAAAAAGTAATGCTTACCCAAAAGCTAATTTTACTAAATGAAAAAACCCAAATGTGTGAATGCAAGAAAATTAAACAGATGAGTTAAACTCTCTGCTAATTTCTATTTTACTATGAATGAAAATAAAAATATGAACTATTTCTATTAAATCTACCTCAGCATAGCAGCTAACATTAAGAGTTCTTTTAAAAAGTTAGTGTTTAAATTATATTGATTTCACTAAACATAATATTTAGTATTTAATTGATGCTACATTATAAAGACTAATATATTTTACTAGTTTCTGATTAAAATCTCTAGCCACATAAGTGTTTAACTAGGATGTTTATGTTGTCCATTAAAATATATCATTTCCACAATGACATTCCTATAAATACCTTCCAAATATGCTTTACAGTCAACACACTTTGAAAAAGAAAATCTATGAAAACCTGTGTAAAGAATAAAAATAACAAGCTAGCATTTCACACTTTGGAAACTTGTATCTGATTTAAGGATTAGTCTCTGAATCTTGGGCCAATGAAGTTGCACCATCAAGACTTACAAGAATATAAGATGCTTTGAGCAGACAGAATTCTCAGTAAGAAGCTTAGGTGAGGGAGGCAGGAGAGGATGAAAGTACGGAAGAAAAAATATAGAAGAATCTCTCATGTGATGAAAGGGCACATTCTTTGTGAAATCCCTCCTCAAAGAATATAACACTGGCAATACACTTGTAAGTGTCAAGTAACCCAGACCCATAAAAAATTAAAAAGGAAATGCATTTTGGGCCCAAAATTGAACCCTGTAATATTCATATTTTCTTTTCCCACTACTCAGTACTTGATGAAAGATAATGAACACATGAAAACATAACAATTTATTATTACAATTCCCCATTTATCAATTTACTTTGAAACGTATTTATCATTTTGAATTATTTTGTCTCAGATAACAGAGCATATTTGAAATAAAATGAAAAAAAAAGCTAAGAATAATGCTTAAATATTTTGGCAGCATAACTCAAACAACAGAACACACTCTGCTTTACTAACAACTAGAACATTACTTCTTTAAGAACGTTGCAGTCAACATAATTTGGAAAATCAAGTAAGACATATATTACTTAAGCAACAATGTTGTAAAACATTTTCATATATCTAAAATATAGCAATGTTTTCTCATGTACACAAACTTAAAGTGGTCATAAATTAAGGTTTGTCATAAGATGCCAATAAACCACTTAAATCTTCCTCTATATAACTCATAAATTCCATTTTAGTTTGTAAAAAGCATTAAAACTTATTTAAAAATGTATTATTCTTAAAAGAGCATTTAAGAAGTTATAAGTAAATCAAACATATTTTATTAATTATTCAAATTTTAACTGTTCATATAAAGTATAAAATATTATCAAGGAAAATTAATATACCAATGATAGCATTAATAAAATCAGCAGTTTGTTTTTAAGTAAAGAACAATGTTCTTCTGTTAGTAAGCAATACAAATCACTCATATTTAGCTGTATGAGACATGATTCTTTTGAAACCAAGTAGTTTGAGGAAGTGGTGTTGCAATCCTGTTCTTTTTATGAAAACCGTGGCAAAGAAAAGGTCAAATAAATAATACGTATGATACCATCCTACTAAGAAAAGGCACATAGTTTTAACCTAATGTCTGCCAAAGAAACTAAACATGTAAAAGGAGTATAGTTATCTAATAACATATTATAATCTGGTTAAAAGCTATTTTTCAAGTAGCATATGGTAATCTAAAGCTCATTAATAAACATTTGCTATTTTATTAACAACTTACAAAAGAATTTGTATATAACCACGAATTAAAAAACAACTGAAATGTTGGTTTTTAAACATGTTAGATTATTAAAGTTCACCTTATTAAATTTTATTAAATTATCAAATAATTACATGTATATAAATCAAAATTTGTGTAGTTCTTATGTTCATGTAGCGATGCTAAAAACACAGTTAGCACAGACCTGCCTATACATACAAACTAAAGTCAACACAGTAGATAGTTTAAGAGAAAAAAAAAAAACTACCCCAGTACCTATCTTTCTTACCAATATATATGGCACAGCAAAATCATTTAATCATTAATAAGTAACAAGCAGCAACCAAAATATGTTTTATGCGTCATTAAAACCCCACTGAGGCCATTAGAGTCCCCAGCAAAGTGATGCTGGAAACCACCTTCACCTGGCCACACATTCCAGCTAGAGGGTGAACGAACGGCAACACTCTCAAGTAAGCTTTTATTAACTATGAGAAATAAATTATATTAAGTGTTACTTTTTGAACTCAGAAATGAGGGAAGGGGTTGTTAAGATATCAAATTTACTAGGAAAATAATTATGTGAGAAATAAGTTGCTGTCAGAGAGAGACTTGCCAGATATTGCATTTAAGCAAGTTGTTATGCACACCTTTAGAATCAATTCTGTTACAAAGATATTAGTCTATGATACTAAATTGCCTCAGGAAATTTAAAAAAAAATTAAGGGTGGAGGAAGTGTTTTCTTGAACAATATTGCCATCTTTTTAGCAATGTTTATAGCAGTAAGAGACCACCGTGATTCAATTGTTTGGGACTTGTTACTAACTCGTCTTCTGTAACTCACTTCCAGATTGCAGCCTCTCACAAGCATGCTTCCACTTCCTTAGCTCCTCATGTCTGTGTGATTTACTAAATGCAATTCTAAAACTCGAAAATTACCTAGAAGTTTGTAAGAACACAGAGAAAGGTCGTCAGAACCAGACACATATTAAATATTAATTGTAATGATGACTGTCATCTTCTACAGTGATTATGTCATTATATAGGAATGCTAATTAAAGCATAAAATGACTTGTTAATTGAGAACGCATTCTGAACAAACACATTTGTACTTGTGTATTTAGTAGAAAATCCAGCCTGGAGACTGGACCATAATAAACTGCAGTTCTATTTTCTAAAATGCTGAAATTTGAGCAAATGTTCCCATGGAAGGTTTGCCTGATTCGTGGACTGACATTTCCTCTTTGTAACTTGTTTAACTAAAAGGGAACCATGCAGGCCAAATCCCACACTACTCATAGGCAGCAGGCCATTTCTTGCCGCTGAGACTTTTGTAAGGTTTCTTGTTTACTTCTCTCTTCCCTTACCACCACTCTCCCTCACTGTCTTTTATTTTAACATTCACAATATCATAGCTGCTTCAAGTCATCTTACAATAGAAGACATACCTGAAAAGATTAGATTTCCCACCTGGGATCTGTCCAGAAATTCAGTGTATTATAGTTCCCCCACGGCTTCCTCCATCCTGCTATACTTCCATGTTATCAATAGTAGCTTTCTTTCTTATTTTAGATTTACTTACAGAATGAACCAGGGAGCTAAGCTGATGGAAATCAGTGTGTATTGTCACTCATCTTTCATTCTAAGGACAAGGCTTACCACTGCTGTGTGTGACACTTTGCTGCCATCTATGTGTATAAAAAAGCATAACAATCATCCATGAAGCAGAAACTTTTCCTGGGTCCCCAATATAGATAAAGGTGTCTCATATAGATAAAGGAGAATCAGGAATAATTTGCCTACCTACCCAAGTGCAGAAGCTTGTGGGAATTACTATGACATCCTCTGTGAAGCAAGTCCATTTACTTGTAAAGTCACTTTTAGCCTATTAGTGCACTATTTAGCCTAATATTTTTATCATAGCTGGTAATTTTTCTCCCATTACAGGCACTGATAAGTTTTAATAAATGTAGTAACTTTTACAAAGTTAACAATTGAAAAGAATAAAAGTGAAAGATTGAAATCCTAAAGACATTGAAGTAAATAAATTCAATAAAATAAGGTAATTTTTATTAAAAAATGCCATTTAAATATCTTACCAAGTAACAGGATTAAATGACCACTTAGCCAAAACACTTTCATAATATTTAACATAAAGGGAAAAGAAAAGCAGTATTTGCTCTTGTGATATAAAAACAAATATTGTGTTGTAATAATCATTTTTCTGTTAATCAACACTGAAATGCTTCTCTCCAGAGAAGATAGAGGAATCTACCAAAATACACCAGAACCTCTCAACTTGGCTGTAAAAGATCTTAACAACAAACTCATTCCAGAGTGAGTTTCATAAGTGTGGGAACACAAATAAAAGTAGGCTTTCCATCAAGCCATCCACAGGAAAAGGGGGTTACTTGCAGTCAGGACAAGGGGCTGTCCTGAAGAATGTCTTTTAAAAGTTCAAGGTCTGTTTGTTGATATTACTGATTTCTAAAAGAGAAGATCAGCAGGGTAAGGGATGCTGACCCTGACTTCCCAAGCAATGAGAGGCCCTAACTGTGCTACTTCCACTCTATTGATCCATACTTTACAACTTTCCAGCACCATCTCTGTAAAATTTCATTTTACTCTCACTGCTATGACCATATACAAGCTATCTCATCTTTGAAACACACAATTTTCTAAAGAGGTCTCAGAATTCTAATGATGAACTTAACAGTTTCAATAGTCCAAGCAACACTTGATATGATCTTATAAATAAAATAATTCTAACTAACTGCATGTTATAAAATAAACATGCCGATATACATAGGTTGTTGTTATTACAATTATGCCTATTAATCTTTGATATTAAAGTTTTTTACATGCACACCATGGAGACATTAAAATTTTATTGCTTCTGGTACTGATAAAGTATCAAATAATGATTTACAGAGAAACTAAAATAACAAGTATTTATGCATTAAGTTTATTTGAATTTGAAAAGATTTCATTTTATCTTTTTGTCACAATTGTAAGGACATGACTTCAACAAAATGAATTTTATAAACATGAAATGTACTAAAATAATAAAGTAAGAATTGTCCCTAAAACTATGTTCTGATACGTCTTTTTAAAGAGAGCTCAATTCTTTAAATATGGAGAGCAATCTGAGAGGAGGAAAAATACATCAGCTTTCAAATGTTAAATAATATTATTATTTACACACTTGTCTAATTAGGAATTCTAAAATCTGTTTTGATTCATCATAAAACTAAAAGAAAAAATAGTTTTACTCACAATACACTTACTAGTGACTTAATTTCCTCCCATTAGTATTTACAAATTCACCTAGACATGGACATTAAGATAAACATGAACATTTAGCCATTTTAACTAATTTTAGCATTAATGCATAAATTGTTACAAAACTGAAATACTACTTTGGATTTTATTTAGTAAAAAAGCTACTACTGTAAATAGGTTAAGGTTGGAAAAGCTAACAAACACACCTTTGTGTGGTCCATTAATTATATACAAAATTCCAAATATTATTAGCTGTTATCAAAATTACAATACCACCTAGATCTAATAAAACAGAACAATGTGTTTGAACAGGGAATGGAGAACTTTCATAGAGTGTTCTCTCCCATAAAAATTCTTAATGGACTATAAAGGACTTTTTAAGTGGTTTTAGATTTGAATTAAATTGCTTAAATCTATAACAGGCTTCCAAGAAGAATGTGAGCCAGATGACACGCAGAGACCCTTACCAACAGTGTACATGCCTACCTATCCTCATGAATATAGGATTTTAAAAGGTCAAATTTCACCTAGGGATCATGAAACTGACTAGCTATATTCATATTATAAAAGTTTATATGGTGTAAACACAAAACTTAAAAAATGTTCTATCACAAGTTTTCTTTGTAATAAACTAAAGTGATTACCAAGTATTTTAAATACAGGGACTGTGCTTATACAGAAGAGGGTACAGAATGGGAGCTGCAGGACAGAAACAAAAGTCAACTGTCCTTGGTCATAGTAGAAGTTTACCACCTACCTATAGAGATGATGTTCATGTCACTTACACTCCAGCACTTATAGACCCACACATGCATGGCAGTCTAGACTACGCTCTCTCAAACTACAGCTTTTTTTGCTCCTCAGGCCTCTGAGTATTTCAGTATTACAAACTGGAGGATTTATGTAGATCTGAGCACTTTCAAAAACTGCATATGATAATATAACAATTTCCTCAAATAATAATGACTATCAATTCAGGTATCTATTAAGCAAAATAAAATATCTTCAGAGCCTCAACAGTCATAATTTATACCTATTAATATGTGAACAAAATGTGGTCATTTCAGATGAGTTAAAGCTATACATTCCTACTTTCCTTGTAAACTAATTAATTTTAGTATTTTTGGCATGCTCATGCTGCACCCTTCATTGTGTTCAGAGAGCTTCCTGACTATAAAGATACCACTCATATGGGATTAATTATAACCAGTTCCCTCCAGCAAGGAAAATGTCTTAATTCAACTTATTACATTGAAACTTCTTTTTTTTTTTTTTTAGTAAATGATAGGAATGACAAAAGAGGTAAGGTTTCTGTCAATTCAATAGCGCCCACATCCTACCCCCATCTTTGGTCATCTCATCCTAGTAGCATAAGAAGACAAACTGGAATCAGCCCTAGATTCAAGGCTAGAGAGAGCTTGGCTGCCATCAACTGGCAATCTCAGACAGGCACTTGTGAAAAAAGGGCATGACCTGGGTTATTGCCAAGAGCTCTGCCCCCTCAGATTTCTATGGCCCATGTAATAAAAACCAAAGGGCCCATACATCATTTCCCCTTTTAGAATATGCCCTACAAGCTAATGTTTCAGCACAGGAACTATAGGCATATGACCAAGAAAAACAGCCTTGCCTATCATTTCAAAGCACAGCTAAAGCAAACCACAGCTTTTATTCCCAGCAGAAGCAGCACCAACTAGCATGTTGACCATGGAACTATTAGCCCCATCACTTCTCCAGACCCTCTGCCTCATGTTAGCCTAAACTGTGAACAGAGAACACAGGAAGATTAGGGTAGGGAGTGACAGAATGACAATTTGCACTTCCTTCCCTCAGAACTCATTGCTGAACTACTACTCCATGAGGATGATGGTGCATTAGTGAAAAGAGGATGAACAGGGCTCTTGGCATCATGATGAGCTTTCAATAAAGCTGGTATAGTCAAGAGCCTGAGGCAGATGGCACAGTCCATTGCAAGAACACAAGCCCACAGAACAGAGGTAGAAAAAACTTATAACCTAAGGTAAGCAGCTCACTGGCGAAAACAGAGACTTAAGAAGCCCCATAACCAGGACTTGAAATCATGAAAAATCCTAATGTACAGTCTTGGGAGAGATAGGGCATGCCATTGGATGTGAAGATTCAGAATGTGTTCAGGGAACTCTAGTATACACCTTTAATTTAAGATCTCGTTCCTATACCACACTTTCATGAGAATAATCCCAACGTGCTATTACATTTAATTCCTATCCTAAAGCTGATTACAACTGCTCACCACCACCATGCACCCTGCTCTGGGTCTAATAAAAGGCAGCCTCTTGTGAAGAGAGGTAGATGACTATGTTCATCCATGATGACATAATGAACTCTACCATGCAACTGTGTGGGCCACAGGGCCAGGCCCTGACTCACTTTTAAGGATGTTTCTTCTAACCGCAATAGCAAATTTCCCTGTCTACTCACTTTCCTGCTCACACCTCCCTGCTAGGACTCCGGAGTCCAAAATAAATAGAAGAATGAGTAACAACACAGAAAAACAGTCCCTCTCTGATGTTGGTTATGGACTTTTCATAGGCTATCCTGCTCTGTTATAACTGTACACTAAAGGGCCATGTTACTGCACTTTTGTTTTGTGTTATAACTAGGTCAGCCATATATAAAGTCAACTTGCCTTTCCCGCCATAATGAATTCTCTCAGTGCAGCATGCCACTTGTTCCTTCTCCCAAGAGATTTGGGCTTTCTAGGGTAAATATAGCAATTAGTTATCAAGCTGTAAATTGCAACTCAGAACCACCAGGAAATAGATGACAATTCTTTAGCTTGGTGAATTAAAATCGCTTGGGCCCTTTCCCAGGTCTGCCAATGTAATTCCTGTGCCTGTTTTTATTCCTAATTCCACTTGCTGGACTGGCCTTTCTCTCTTGATTCCCTGTGATTTGAGTTAGTGAACTGGCACCTTCGTTTACAAGCAATTTTGCTCCATGACCAGCTTTCTGAGCCTGCGCAGGCTCATTTCCTTTGGGCTTCTCCACTCAGAATCTACCAGCTGATCTGCACAATGACAGAAGGGAGATCACAGCTCACTTACCCCTCCAACCAAAGCACTCAGGCCTCCTTACAGTCATAGAAAAAAGCCAGACAAGAAACACAGAGAACTGAAAGGGAAAGTAATAAGAATAATTAAAGGATTACAAGAGGAATGCAAACTACAGAGTTAGTCATGTTGCATAAGAGAAAGTTTGAAGGAAATATAATGATGATCTTCAACACTGAAAGGGGATTTGAAAAATCCTTCTTAAAACTAATATGAGAATATCTATACCACAGACACAGGGGAAGAAGCGAGTACAAGAAGAAACTACGGCAATATGAGGGAAGACGTTACTTTGTGAAGACTACCTGTTTCAGAATTACCATTCATAGAGATAATTGTTTTCTTTATTGCTCTTTAAAATAAATTACATAATATGAAGACCTGAGTGCCCATGCTGGATTTGGCAGTATCCAAATGTACCATTTGAGCAGATGATCTCATCTGTGAAACTGAAGTCATATTAAATTATTTCTCAAGTTCATGACTGCCTTATGACAAAATAATTTTCATATGTTTAAAAAATTCAAGGCGATTCCAGCATGATGTTGTGAGGTAAATGCAAGCAACACTGAACTAGATTCACTGTGGAAAGATCTCATCAATTCTATGACTGTAGGAATGATGTAAGATCAAAGATGCTGTGAAAAAAGTAGACAAAATCCAAAAGCAGAGCTACAATGAATGCTGAACAGAAAAAAAAAAAATTTATTCACAGGGAATTTAAAAAAAAAAATAGGGTCCTAAAACATTTTTTTTCTCTCTCTCAAGATGGGCAGGACTATAAACTGTATCATTTGTTCCGACTGGGATGATGTCATCATACTAGGTTTAAGGCTTTTAATAACTGGTACATTGCAGTCATCTCTCACTTTCTCCTGCGTAAGATCCAACCAGCCTTTCAATGAACTACTTCATGACTCATAATTTTACTGTTTATGATTCAGAAAAATGTCTTCAGTCAGTATTTCCCAGACTGCTATGGGCTCATTCCAAGAAGCAATTTCATCTTCATTGGTTTCCTACAGGAAGCCAGACCAGCTTCCTATTATTTTATTTTCCTTACTTTTAGCATACATGGCCCACACCAAATTAACTGGAAGTGTGAGTGATAGAAGAGTTTATTCTGTACAACATGAGGCCAACACAAACAATGCCAGTCTAGAAGTCAAGAATTCAAAATTAAATACAAAATGTGCTAATATTAGATTATCTTTCAAAATATTACAAAACAGCATGTTATTTTATGTTACTCTTACTGAACATATTACATCAGCCAGAAACAAATTTTTATTTAAAAAAATTAAATTCTTCAAAGATATTAGCATAGATTAACATAGAGAAATAATTTATAACAAAGTAAATATTTTAATCCCTTGATAATAATAAAACAGACCAAAATCTGAAACTAGAAATTCAGCTTTGAGTGATCAGAGGACATGGCAGCATATTCCAACTGCCTGGCAGGTGAACAAAATGAGCTGTGAGGACAATCTCTCAAACACAAAATCCTAAGTCATGCCTCCAGCATGGGGAAATAAATAGTGAAAATCTCTAGGAAAACAGCTCTGCATTTTCCTATAGAAAGAACCTCAAAGGAAAGATGTTAAGCACACATATAACATAGGATGACCTATAGATTAAGAGACCAAGAGAACAAAGAATATAGCTCTACCATGTGTTTAGTACGTATAAGGTCCTGTGTGCTGTCCTCAACACCCCAAAAAAAGCAAGAAAGAAGGTAAGAAAAAGAGAACAGTAGGGGATTGGTTATTGATGTTTCCCAAACAGTATCTAGGCAGATAAGAGGTGTCTCTGTAAACCTTCAGGCCTTTCTTAAAGGAAAATGGGCTGATCCCAAATGTAATAAGTAATAGTAGTAGTAGTAAATGCATACAATTCGCTATTTGCTTTTTTAAAAGATGTACTTATTTCATGCGTATAAGCATTTTGTTTGTGTATTACGAGTGTTTCTGGTTCCCCATGAGGTCAGTCAGAAGAGGGTGTTGGAACCCCTGAGACTGAAGTTACAGGTGTTCACGAGTCACTATGTGGATGCTGAGTGCCAAACCCAAGTCCTCTTCAAAAGCAGCCGGTGTTCTCACCTGCTAAGTATAAGGACTTTACAACCCAAGGACTGACCCTCAATTTTCAAAATTTACTGTTTTATGCCTAGGTTTATTCCATTGATCATTAGACTCAGGTTCTAATTCCTGTCTTAAGCAGGTATAATGCCCCTATTCTATACACAATTGAAAAATATGGAGAAACATGATAATAAAAATAAAATATTGTATTAGAGTATGATATACTCTAATAAAATAACTGTATTTGTTCTTTAAATAGAGAAAACACTGATAGCTGAACTTTTTTTTAACTTAGAGCCATTTTTTTATTTCTATGTTCTAGTAACCACTTGATTGAATAGGTATCTAAATAGAAAGAATCAACCCTGGTTTCAAATTTCATTCACCCAAGGAAGCATCAGGACACAGCCACAAAAACCTGAGTCAAGCAGGAGCTGGAAGGCTGGGAGGAGCTTCTCAAGTTTATGTTACTTGTTCCAGATAGAATGACTAAAGAAAGGTAGGCAGAGCACAGGATAATCCGAATACAGGAAAGGAAATCAACATTGAATGTTACAATAAAGATGGAATGGCTAAAAACAGCTTATTATTTTCACCATTCACAACAAAATAGTAATTCAGCTAACTTTAATGTATGATTGTAAACACAAGAATATAACTTTAACAATATATTTAATGTAAGAATATCCATCAACCCAGTCATAAAGCCACTACTAAAAATTAACATTATAATAAAGGTTTTAGTGATCCTACTCCTTCTAAAATTTAAAAAATTTTCTCTCACAGACTGATATGAAATGTCTGAACAGGGGCTCACAAATATAGAGAACAACATAAAATAAATGCAAATTGCTACTTCAATGTTAGTTGAAAGATTTTGTTGTACTGTTCAGTAACAGAAACCTCACTTAAAAATGATAAGCATTTTTATTAGGATGAATTCCCAAACTAATACTGAAGACTAAATTTGTTAAGTACTGGTGGTTGTTTTTTATGTTAGAAACAATAATTGTGAGTAAATAGAGAACACTGCAAGGACAAAGCCAGAGAAGCCATGGCATTGAAAAGGGCTTACCTTGACATGGCTCTGGGCACCAAGATTATAGATCTCTGTAGGCTTCACTTCATTGATGATTTTCACCAGACAGGTGCTATCAGTGAGGTCACCATAGTGCAACTTCATGTCTTTAGTATTTAGAAAAAAGACCATCAGATACAACATAACAAAAGAAAATACTTTCCAATATCAAAACTGAAATATGAACATGTTTGAGCAAATGTCCTTGTTGTGTACTTGAGCATATTTTGGATATATGCCTAGCAGTGGTATAGCTGGATCCTGAGGAAGCACTATTCCTAATTGTCTGAGAAAGCACCAGATTGATTTCCAAAGTGGTTGTACAAATTTACATTCCCACCAGCAGTGGAGGAGGGTTCCCCTTTCTCCACATTCTCTCCAGCATGTATTGTCACTTGAGTTTTTGATCTTAGCCATTCTGATGGGTGTAAGGTGAAATCTCAGGGTCATTTTGATTTGCATCTCCCTGATGGCTAATGAGCTTGAGCATTTCTTCAAGTGTTTCTCTGCCATTCGATATTCCTCTATTGAGAGTTCTCTGTTTAGCTCTCTTCCCCATTTTTTAATTGGATTACTTGGTTTGTTGCTTTTCAGCTTCTTTAGTTCTTTATATATTCTGGTTATTAGCCCTCTGTCAGATATAAGGTTGGTGAAGATCCTGGGCAGAGAGGTCTTTTCTGAGACTGATACTCCAACCAAGGACCATTCATGGTATAACCTAGAACCCCTGCTCAGATGTAGCCCATGGCAGCTAAGTGTCCAAGTGGGTTACCTAGTAAGGGGAACAGGGACTGTCTCTGACATTAACTCAGTGGCTAGCTCTTTGACCACCTCCCCCGGATGGGGCAGCAGTCTTGCCAAGTCACAGAGGAGGGCAATGAAGCCAGTTCTGATGAAACCAGATAAGCTAGGGTCAGATGGAAGGGGAGAAGGCCCTCCCCTATCCATGAACTTGGAGAAGGGCAGGGAGGAGATGAGAGAGGGAGGATGGGATTGGGAGGAATGAGGGAGGGGCTACAGCTAAGATACAAAGTATATAACCTGTAATTAATATAAAAATAAAAATTATAAAAAGGAACACTTAAAGAAAACTGAAATATATAATATTCAAGTATGAAAATGAAGGTCAAACTGAAAATGTCCCAAGGTATGATACAATCCTGCAATCCCAGTATTTGGAACACTGAGACAAGAAGGATCTTGAGTTTAGCCTGAACTCCTTAGCAGGATCCCACCATGTGCACCAACTTCTTCCACCAACACAAAGATAAAAACATTGTATTTGATGCTTGTTGAGTATTGGAGTATAACTTTTATCTTCAAGAAAAATACAATGTAGAAAGATAGGTCTGTGTGGATTTGTAATAGGAAACTCAAACAGAAAGATAGGTCTGTGTGGATTTGTAATAGGAAACACAAATAGACTTGTTTAAAAACTGTAATATATGAAAATGTTAGACAATTATCATGGGGCTATAAGTAGTTAAAACATGTATTATGTAAAAGTGAGATCTGGACAAATATGAGCTTGGAATAATGTATATAATCTCTAACTATATCTACAACACACTGATGATAGCAAAGATAGACCTTTGGGGGAAATTTTGTTCAGATACTATCATGTGGTTTTTAAGTAACTTACAGAATAAGTGCTTAAGTATGCCATTATATGTCTACAGGCGTACCACAACTGCTCGATGGACAACCAATCTATCCAAATTCCTACATCAAAGCTGACTCATACTGACTTCATTAGTCTAAAAATATGAGCACTTTGCTAGCTTGGTCTACATCTAGATCCAATGGAGGTATCATTTTACACACAAAAAATATATATATATTTTGAGCACTTCTAATCTGAAATTTCAAAATGTGGCATGACTCAAAATTCCAAAAGTTTTGAAGTACTGACAATGTAATGCCACAAATGAGAATATCTATACCATGAAAATGGTTTGTGCACAAAATTATTTAAAATATTGTATAAAATGTGTATATAACATATAAATGAAACATTATAAATTCTAAGTGATTAGTTAGGTCCTATTTATAAATCATATTATTATCTGAAAAATCTAAATCCAAAATTTATTCAATATGTATTAACTTTTAAGCAGATACACTGAGTAACATAAACATTAGGTGAGAAGTCTTTTTTGTGAATAGCTAGGTCACCTTCCTAATAATCCTAATACCTAAAAGTAGCCTAACCTCTGATGCTTCTTTTTTTAAAAAATTTTGTGATATAAACTAGTTATGTTTTTATTTTCAACTCCCTCTAGACTTTGAATTTCTTTTTTTTAATTCTTTATTAATTACACTTTATTTACTTTGTATCCCCCCTGTGGTTCCCTCACTCCTCCCATCCCAATCCCTCCCTTCCTCCACCCTCTGCATGCATGCCCCTCCTCAAGTCCACTGATAGGGGAGGTCTTCTTTTCCTTCCTTCTGATCTTAGTCAATTAGGTCTCATCAGAGTGGCTGCTGTGTCTTCTTCTGTGGTCTGGTAAGGCTGCTTCCCCCTCAGGGGGAGGTAATTAAAGAGTAGGCAATCAGTTCATGTCAGAGACAGTCCCTGTTCCTATTACAATGGAACCCACTTGGATACTGAACTGCCATGGGCTACATCTGTGCAGGGGTCTTAGGTTATCCCCATGCATAGTCCTTGGTTGGAGTATCAGTCTCAGAAAAGACCCCTGTGCTCAGATTTTTTGGTTCTGTTGCTCTCCTTGTGGAGTTCATGTCCTCTCCAGATCTTACTGTTTCCCACTTCTTTCCTAAGATTCCCGGCACTCTGCATAAAGGTTGCCCATAAATTTCAGCATCCCTTTGACTCTTCTTAAGACATGAAGCCTAAATCACTTTGGGGTTACACACTCACTGAACAACCCTTGCTGGCCAGAATCACAAGGAAACATATAGACTGTATCGTAGGCTGAGCTCTGCGCGTATCATGGCATCTCTCCTCAATAAAGTCACAGTCTGTGTCTCCATTTCCTCATGTTCAAGAGATCAAATGAGAAAATACTGTGTCATGCTATCTAAACGATACTGCTCCGCATAGGCAAATTAATTCGCAGCAACAAAAATAAGAAAGCCACTAAATCCTCATATTGATCTCTAAAGCAATTTAAGTATCATTTGAGTTGCCATCAAGATTTGAAAGTATCTTCAAGAATTATTTTAAAAATTCCATGTATATGAAGTTATGTGGTAGGGAGATGGGAAGGATTTGAGAGTGCTTAGAAGAAGGGACAGAATATGATCGAAATAGATTGTATAAAAAAATTAGGAAATATTTTAAAATTTAATAAAAAACTGTAAAACTCTTAGAATAAAACATATGAATGAATTTTCAAAAAAAAATGTACAAAGAAAAATTAACTTGAATAAATTAAACCAAATAAAGAAAACAAAAAAAGTTCCATTTCAACACAGAACTGGAGTTACTTGCAGGCTCAGGGACGCCTGAACTGAAGGCAGCTAGTCAAAGTTATGCTTTCTATTGGTCTCTAAAAGTCATTTACACCGTGTCACTCTATAACCAACCAAGATGAAACTAAGAAGAGGGCAGCTATGAGGAAGGTTTCCCTGGTTTGCACATCATATGCTTCTCACTGCAGTAATTCCAGGATGAGTAACTAGATGGGCTGAGAATAATGATAGTTGAAAATATGTTATCTAAAAACAGGAAACAACAGAAAAAAATTAAAGAAAATTACTTACTTCCTTCAGTATGAGCCTGAGGATTTTTATATAAATGTTCAATTCGACCTGTGTTAAATGAACTGGAACGCCGTACAATTCCATGGACCTGAGTTTTTAAGTATAGAAAAAAAAGTAAATTATAAATATAAAATGAGGCATAACAAACAACTCAGAAGATCTTTTGGTAATGTGCGGTTCTACAAAAACTATAAACAGTACTTTTAGGAGGCTTTTTATTTATGAGATATCATTCCACTGTTTAGTTTCTGCCCAACCACCGCCTGTGTGTTACCAGCACACTGCTTTTGACTTGATCTAACGTTTGTGCTGTCAATCTCAATGTAAACAATTAGATAATCACAAGACTTCTTGCATAGTTAGAGATTACTCAAATTTGTCTTCCAAACACACATAGTCATACTGATGACAAAAATATCTCTGATTTGAAAGTGAAGGCAAATTGGGGGCTGCAGCTGTGAAACTGCTTTTGACCTGTTTAACACAGAGGATAAGGTTTCCCCAGTTTCCCCAGTTCTCAGTGCTACTTCATGCTAGTGTATCAATCTCTGGAGGCATAGATACAATCAGAGGGCAGTTGCTTTTGCACAGCTGTGTGGAAAAGTTAGAAAGCCAAACTATAAAGATTAGGAAAAGATTTATATATTACTAAATTTAAGACACAAAAGACTCAAAGATTTAAAAAAAAAAAATCTTGACATATCCATGGTCACTGTAAAGGGATAAAGTCACTGAACAGCACGGCATACCTGTCTGATACTAAAGAAAAGACTACTGTGTCTGACACAGGAGAGAAATTGCTCCACACTCGGTCCCACTTCCTCCTTGTGTCAAGATTTCTCCCTCTGTGCTGCCAATGCTAACACCAACTCATGTCACTAACTGCCCAAGTTCCAGTTGTACTGGTGGCAGTTTTAATCCTTTACTTATTTTAGAAGTGTTCCTTCTAATGTTGGGTAGATTCATTTGCAGCTGAATACACTTCTATATTTTAACTCAATCGTTTTCTGTCTATTTCAAACCAAAATTAATCCCTGGCATGACTCAAACATTCCAAGTGCAAAGGGGAATTATAAGCACATAAGGCTTTCTTTCAAACAGGAAGAAATGTCATTGCTGCTTCATATAACATACACAAAACACTGACTTCTGCTAGAGATATGGCATACTCACAATTAATAATTCTGTTAGTTAAATGCTTTTGCCAAGTGAAAAGTACTCAACACTATTTTCCAAAAGAACAAAATTCAAGAAAAGTTGGTATAAAATACCTTAGGAAAGGAATGTTATAAACTTGGTTGACATTTTAGGAGGCAAACACTAAAATTTAGGAAGCATTAAATTGTGTTGTTATTATTAAGCTTGTAATTAATTGTATTTCTGTAAGACGCTACTGCTTATAAATTCAAACTAATCTACAATAACAATGAATATTTTAAATAAAGTATAAATTCACATACTAATGCATAGAAAACTTGGCGTTTACACAAAAGTTACTTCTAATATATAAATTTCTCCAATATGAGTACTCTACTGTATTCAGTAGAAATTTTTCTTTGTTCTAAAAACATAACTTATTTGATAATTAAAATAGTATTACTTTCTATTTTATTTAGGCAGCATTCTCTTGTTTATTAAATTCTAAAAAAAAAAATCACATATTCCAATAGGCAAAAGCACAGAGAAATACTCTAAATATAAAAACTTATAAGGCTTTGATAAACAATATTCTACAATCTTAACAGGTTCAGATTCCAAGTCAGAGCAAATACAGGCAACAGCTTTCATATCACACCTACAAAGACAATCAATAGGCACTATTTTTTTGTTTTGTATTTCTCTAGAGAAAAAAGTATGTTTTAATTTCCATTCACTCCCAATTTTTGGCATGTATGTAGAAGGGAAGAAAGACGTGCCAAATACTTAATCCATGACAGCAGGTATTATTCTAAGAACTAATGAAAGCTGAGTCTGTCTGCTTCTGAGGCAGGTGAAATACAAACATGAAGACAAGCCAAAATGTGTGCAAACTGCATAATCTAGTTAAGAATTTGAGATTAGCAGCTTTCCCTTTACAGAAAGAAAATAGGTAGGTCTTTTTTCAAGATTCGGGGGGGAAAGGAGATGTGAATTAAGAAAGCAAACAGAAAATAAATAAGCCAAGTGACATTTACATAAACTTAATTAGAATTATAATTATGAATTATACCAGCTCAGGAACATCTAAGATCGTAAGTGGAAAAGGATGTTTTAACACAAACCTCATGACTCAGTCGACTAGCTACCAGAGAGGACAACTACAAGTTCTCTCAGTACTAAAACAACGATGGTTTGACTTCAAAATGTTGAGTTCAAAGTAGGTGCTAAAATAAGAAAATGTTTTTTTCATTATTTATTAAGAAGATAGGTGATTCACACCTCTGGATTTCAAATTCTCCTGTGTCTTATTCTTGGAAGAGGATAGCTCCCAGGGATGGTCAGTGTCATTCATCTTTGGAAAGTATGGAAGACCTAGATTATATCAGCAGCCGGCATTTACACAGCAATGACCACATACCAGGCACTGGTCTTTACGACACAGAGTAAGCACATAGCAGACACTGGTCTTTACTGGTGGTGAGGCAGATCTTCACAGTCACCATACCACAAGTGAGAGCACTGCCTGACACTGCATAGCTAACACATAACTTACATTCTTAACAGGCACACTGATTCTATCCTGTCAGTATACCATGCAGTCTATATATAGTCTTTTTCTAATCAAGGTACCAAGCTTCTGAAATAATGAACAACTTTGAAGAAAAATATCTCAAAAGTCCTCACGGATCAAGGAAGGAAGAGGAAGAAGTTCACATTCTAAAACACTCCCCTCACATAATGCCAGACTTTTGAATTGAGTCTCTTTTCTTCTTTGACACTCCATCTCAGGGGAAGTGATCATGTTTTCTTTTCTGGAAGGGAACCCCACAATGAATCTATTCTTTATTTTAAATTCTGCTATGCTGTGTTGCTGTTGTCTGGTTATTAAGAACATATTCTCTTATATTCATAGATACATGTTAGCTTTTGAAGAGTTCAACTTGGACTTTTTTTTTCTTTTAGTATTAGTCTTTATTTCTCACATTTTTCTCTGTGCAAAATGAGCACATATTAGTCACCATATGCTAACAGCTTTCTAAAACTGTGGTGCTAAGCTATAATGTGCTTCCGCACATACTAGAATGTACTTCAAGCCAGACTGTACTTCCACAGCAGGTTTTACTACTATTGACCTTTCTCCCCGAAAATCTGACAGAATGTGTAAGTTCTAGGATTTGAGGCAAAAGAACATGCCTGATTTCAATACTGTAATTCAGGAGTTATACTATAGTATCTTCTATAGCATGTATCTCTGGTTTGTCCCTATTCACTCTTTCTGCCACTCCTGTATCAGGAACAACCTTGTGTCTCACAAAGCTCCAATGGCTAAGTGTTTCATTCATGCCATCTCTCACTTAAATCTTCCCAAGGATCTTGGACAATAGACAGATATGCTCATCATCCCTGTCTAACAGACAAAACAAACAAACAACAAACTAACTAAAAACCAACCAACCAACCACCCAAACAAACAAAAAGCCCAGAAAACAAAGCTTTAAATGGGTCAAGAAATTTGACTGAGGACACAGAGCCACCAAGAAGAGAGGATTGAGATATAAGCCACACAGTGCCGAATCCCCAGGGCTGATTGCTATTGGGACTAAACCGCATATTCAGCTGCTTGCTCTGTGCTGTATAAATAAAAGAAATATGAACTTTGAGCTTTAGCAAGGTACAAGTGTGTGTGTGTGTGTGTGTGTGTGTGTGTGTGTGTGTGTGTATGTGTGTGTGTGTGTGTGTGTGTGTGTGTGTAAAGTGTCTTCAGGGTAACTGTGCATAACACCTGACAATTCTTGATTTCCCTCACTATGAAGACATCTGCAGGCATTAAAGAATGAACAAGTGAGTCAGACATGGTGACACATGCCTGTAATCCCAGAGCATCAACAATTCCAAGAAAGCCTGGGCTATTTAGTAAGACCTTTTCTCAAAATAAAAATAACACTAACAATGTTAATTATAACAAAATAATAACAACAAGCAAGTAGGGATGTGGTCAGTTTTAATGCTTTAATCCTCAGTAAAAGCCAAGAAGCAAGCACTCAGAGCTGAGGCAGAGATGGAGCACACAGATGACCCTCAATATCCACAGACTTGGACACCATGGAGTCAACAAACTGTAGCTGCATCTAGCTGTTCTGAACAAGGACAGACTTATTTATTACCTAATTAATACAACTAGTTATATAATATTTGCATTGCGGTGAGTATAATAACTGTCCTAGTGATGAGTTAATGTATACAAAAGAATATGCATGAGCAATGCACAAATACCAAAATATTTTATAAAAGTAACTTGAATGTCCTCATACTTTGATATGTGCAGAGCCTCCTGGAACCAACACATTTGTAGATTATCAAAACAACAAACTGTATTTTACTTCTTTACTTTAAAGGGCTCGCGCAGAATGTGATCAGATACAGAGGGTTCAGTGACCACATTAAATAGCCATCTTCCAATCTTCAACAATCAAAAGGCTCATGGAAAAAGGCTTGAGTAATTCTTACTAAGCATTCTGTTAATAAATCCTATTGTTCTGCATATATCTGTTCTTTGATATGTTTTCTAAGCCTCTTATAGATTTTTGCTGCTTTTTAAATACAGTAAAAATACAGGAGCTTAATTAATTGTGTTATTTTCCCCTGAGCTAGCTCTTTTCCTCTATTGGCCTCCTTCACCATGCCAGGCTCACTGAGCCACTGACAGCAAATCAAACTCTGCCTCTTCTAATAGAAGAACAAAGCAGCCTCAGCATCACACTCTTACAGTGCTGACCTGTTCCTAGCCCACACTTTGCTACCAAACTTATATTGTTTTAGTTATTTCTAAGCTTGCTGGTATTTCTGAATAGAAACTGAATCTGAATAATCAAAGTAGTTCAAAGATAAAGCTAGCAAGATGGCTTGGCACATAAAAGCATGTGCTGCCAAGCCTGATGACCTGAGTTCAATACTCCGGAAGATAAAACTATCTGCCACAAGTTGTCTTTGACATTCACACATAAGCTGCAGCACATTTGCATATATACATAAAGTAAAACTTTTTAAAGTAATAAAAATAATAATGTAATTTTTAAAAAGTCTTAAGTAGTCCAGAAGTAAGGTCCAACTGGATCACTCAGTCAATTCACTGACTCCACTAGTCCTTTAGTCAGCAGTACCCTATCTGTTCACAGAAAAACAGCATCAGCAACACCTAGGGACATATAAGAAAGGACAATCCCAAACTTCTGAACCAGTCTGTGGTATCATAACAGAACCCGAGGTATGTCCACACTAAAGGTTAAGAGTCCACTGAGGTAGAAGTCTATAGTCACCCAAAATTGCTGTCATCGACCTCTGGATTCAGATGTGGTCAGGCATGTTCCCAACCATTCAACTACACACATTCTAATTCTATACTGCTCATGGTCTAGAATACCCAAGAACTGCAGCTGATAATCCTGAAATTTTTCCAAAGCTGTCTATTTTTTTAAATCACTGTAGTGTTTACTGTGACCTAAATACAAAAAGATAAAGCCTATTTCACAATCAGACTCTTCTTAATAGATCATTCAACAATTTTATCAATCAGCTCTTAAAATTTAAAGCAGGCCACTGAAGTTAATACAGCCTATACAAAACCCTTTAGTCTAATCACCCCTATACAGCTCACACTTTTTCCACATTGTATGGAAGACTTTCTTCCTGTCCCCTTGCCTTGTCTTGTCCCTTCACCCTGAATTACCAATGATGTTTTTTTCTAACAACTAATAAATCTCACTACTCTGATCCAATTGTGTCTGTGATAAATTCCTCCCAATTAACTGTAATTTGCCAAGTGTATCTTCTGCTGTCTTTCTGTAACAGAACCAAATCTGTACCTTTAAATTCACAGTCTTAAAGAACTAAAATATTTGCAGGTCACCAGACAGCACGAAGCTCTCACTGCATCGATTTGTAAATCTTACATCACGCCTGTCCTCTCAAACCTGTTAATTTCTCAACGAGACACCTGAATACAGCTTTACTTCTCCGTGACAGCATTCCCTGCCTTCTCCAATACCACTTACAGCAATACATATGCAGCCCTGCTGCATGCAAATGATTAACGCCTACACAACATGACTAGCTCCAAGGCCTGCCCACCGACTGGCTCACTCACACTAACAGCATACAGCCAAACCCTTCCTAGTCTCCAGACTACATTCAGTCATTTCCCATTACTTCTAACTTCATTTCCACTCATGGTCCCACAGGTCCAACTCAAAGTATATCACAACACCCTTATGATTAGAGCAACATTCAACATATCATCTCCATCTTCAACACTACAATGACTTGGCTTACTCAGCTTCTTATCTTGATGATAACTCACTCCCATCACTTGCAACCATACATCTGTTAGCAGCAGGTCCTACATATCTGAAACAGCACTTCAGATGTATCTTTACTATATCTTTCTGTTATTTATTAATATTTTAACTTAACAGCTTAACTAGACAACAACTTTTTCCTAAAACAAATACTTTTAAACTACTTATGACCTACTATAAATCTCATTGTTTTATTAAATATTTAGACTCTCAATTACTATAACAATTTATTCCTGTAGACACCTATGTATACCTGTGTACATAGGTACTCTTATAATTACACTTGCCTTACTTTGATATTGCAAAATATAAAACTACTATAAAAGAACAGAGAAGGTTTCTAAGCACTGCTATGACTTCTTATAATCAAAGCTATTAGAAAATATTGAGTACAATAAGAAATTAAAATTCCATTTTTCTTCAAATCCTGTTACCAAGCCAAATTTCTTGCAGTTCTCTTCCATTTGTCAACTGCACATTTCTATACAACATTGCTACAATCAGCAGTAATAAAGAGGAAATGTAAAACTATTAGTACAAATATTTCCAGCCAGCCAGGATATAGGCCAGTGTATAAGTTTTATTCTCTATAGATCATGAATTTATTATGCATAAGTACCTCCAGAAAATGTTCTTTAAAAGTAAGCAGTAGAATATTTGGTAAACTACATCAGATTTAAACAAATTATTTCTAATGTTGAAGAAAACAATGATAACAGTAGCAACAATGGATCTGACAGATCCATCTTCCATAAAATAGACAGTTGTCTGTTAGAAAACAAACACCTCCAGGTGTAAATCTTTCATGCAACCTTGCCAAAGATCAGCTTGGTTTTTATTGTTCTGTGCAATTTCCAAATTAAGTGACTTCACCATGAGTGGAACTTTTTAATGTAGCACATTACATCATAAATTAACCCTAACACTGTTATAGTCAGGCTCGTGCAGGCTGCTGCTTTATCAGAGAACGAGGGAGACATGCAGAACAGCAGAAGCCGGTGTGCTAACCAGTAGACAGACAGCACAATGAGCTGGCAGCATCACAGGCGCCAAGGCAGAGTTGTGCTTGTATTCTGATTTGTTATCAGGGTTTCCGTGGAAAGCACACCCAGAGGAAGCAAGGCAGCTGCATCCTAGCAATCCAGGGCAACCCCAGGAGCACCGAGTCACTCACCTCATATCCTTTCTCCAGCAGGAATTCTGCCAAGTATGAGCCATCCTGGCAAGAGAGGGAAAATTGAGAAGAGTTAGACCAATCGTGACTGGTACAGAATGGTGATCTACACTAAGAGTTTGGACACTATCATTTGAAAGGCAATTTAAAAAGAATAAAAATCATAGCAAACAAAATAAAAACAAAGCTTATAATGACAACAAACACTGAATGGTGTTCCACTCTTCACAGAACGGACAGCAATCCACGTAAGCATCTCTGAAGACAGGAAAAAGTCAAAACCCAGGGAAATAATCAAAGCAACAGAAAGAGCATAAAGTTTCAGAATCATGTGGATTTGGGTTCAAGTTTTGCCATTTACAGACTATATGAAATATGCAAATATGTTAGGAAAGTAAAAGTCAGCCTTGGTACCAAAAGGAATACAACAAATTCTGGTGGGGACAGTACTTAAAAGAGACACCCTGGGAAGTTCAAGGGGAGACAGAGAGCACAAGGTGCAGTGTTACTGAGAATGACTCCACAGAATTGTGAAGGCTAGAAGTGCTAAAGAGGAAGGTGAGCAACTCCAAGGGAGCTCTCAGGGGCCAAAGTTAGCTGCTAAGACCTCCTGCTGTAGAAAGTCATTGAGTTTAGGGAGTTTTGTGGTGTAGGGGGTTTAGAGCTTTATAGAATGGATTTATAACATAAATGTGTATGTATGATATATAAACTTCTAAAGAGGAAACTGTTGCTATCTGATGATATAATAAACACTTACATGAGTTTACTTTAAAACGTGGAGTAACTCCTACCTTAATAAGGGACATGAAGACAATCGTGTCTTTTCCACTACTAAAAATCTTAGTGATGTCCAAGCTGTTCTAGATTACCCTGCATTTTCTGTATTCATTTTAGAGTTTGATTCTTCCTTAAGGGTCATACATGAATCTACAATGCACAAACGCATATTGAATTTGACTGACATCCAAGGTGTGTATGTACGTGTATATTTATTTGTTAAACAAAAAGAACACTGGGAGTCTCAACTGGTAATAATTATTTTAGAAATTTCTAGATGAGAGTTTCCATTTAAATAATTTCATGTCACTTTACGAGGAAAAAAGTATGACAAATATCTAATTAAATTAGTCTGAGGGTCAAAAGTTGAACTATTACAATTCAAGGAGTATTAGCTTCCCTCAGAAAAAGAACCTGGACTTGCACTTTGTAGCCAATCTCCTAATTGTTCTTCAGCTTTCTGCCCCAATGGGGAGTCCTTTTTATCCAACTGAGACTTAAACTAGGGGTCCAATTAATGCAAATTTGTGCTCTGAAATGTATCTGGAGTATTTGGGTTTTCTTAGGTTTCTTAAGTTTAAAAAAAAAAAAAAGCTTAAAATATCCCTTTGAGGTTCAGAAATCTCTACCAGATATTCTAGGAGAAAGAAAAATGAAACAAGCCTCAGTATTATCATGATCTGACCTAAAGCTGGAACTGGAGACACCCTATGGGTCCTGAAAATGACAGGGCTGAGGAGCGAGTGTTTACAACATTAGTGCAGAAGTTCTGCATAAATTTATGCAGAATGGCAAGGCCAGGCATACAAAGGACACATTCTGAGGTCCATTAAAAACTCCAGCAGATTTTCTTCTGACTTCTTGACATAAATATTCTGGTTTATAGACTCATAGAAAAGAGTGTTTGGCCTTTTCTACTCAATCTTACAATGTGTATAGGTTTTACATACATTTAGGTGTTAGCTAATTCAAAGCAAGAAGCTGACTGGTTCAAGTCAGGACAAGACAAACTAGCCTATATGATTACTGTATGTTTTGTTTCTTTTTGGGGAAGGGAATTGGGGTGAGAGGTAGTCCTGTGAATCAATGAATAAGAAAGCAGTATCAAAGAAAACAGCTGCAATGATAATATTTTTACTACAGCCTCTAGAAGTCTTAGAAAGCAAACTTGCTTTTGTTACAGTATTATTACCTTGAAGTAGCCAACACTACACTTTCCATTCTTTATGCACTTGGAATAAAACAGAATGCTTTATGTTCTACCATGCTCAAACAGAATTAAAACAGAGGGGGTGGGAGGCAACTCTGCTGGATCTCCCTGGGTAGGGAGAGCTGTGATTATTCACAAAGCTGATGTGAAACAGACCTGACCAGGACTGAACCCTGTCAATAAGGTCTTGTTCTTCTCACCCAAGCTGCTCCTCAAACTTTCCAACCACACTGGAACATTCTGAACCAGCAGTGGCACTCACTTCCTCCTCATTTCCTTGCCAGGCCCCTCCAGTGATAGGGCCCAAGCTGCACAATGAGTGGGAAAGGAGCCTAGCAAAGGCTTTTGGTCTCTGGCCCAGGGAGCTCAGCTGGCCTCTCCCTCATCCTCCCCACTGGCCCTGGGGGACTCCTGGGAGATGTGGTATCTGAGCACACAGCCAAACCAACAGGATAGCTGATAGAGAATGCTCCAATCAAACTAATGACTGGACTGTCACACCAAGGACCAGCAAGAAATGTTAACTTCTGACAGTTGACTCTGAAATCAAAGAAAACAGGCTAGATCTGCTCACTTGCTAGAACCCCTTATTAATTCCAGCCAGGTTCAAAATATGTTACTAAAAGCATTTTAGTTGGAGAGATAATTTCCGAACTGTTACTTATTAAATTTAATTCTTCAGATGGTTATTGGAGGTATCTATTTTTATATGAAAGTCAGACCATTTTAGACTATCACTGTGGCTCTACTATTATTAAGACACAGAAACATTTTCTGTTTTTCTCTCACATGAGAACTCAGTAAAGAGAATTAAAGAGTCATTTGGCATGTCAGGAAACTAAGATATAGTATAAAATCACATAACTAGTTATAGATGAAACTAGAACTAGAATTCAAGCCTTTCATTAGCTCAACTAGAAAATAATATCCCTCACTATTTCTCTGGGAGCTACCAAAACATGTCAAAGCACAACAGAGTAAACAAAGACCACTAAAGGGTTCATTTTCAAACTAACTTTATTGGGCCCTTTTCCATTACAGGGTGTTTTACAGATTAAACAGTGCTTCCGGTTTTAAGTGACCCAAACACAAAGAAACCATATAATTTTAGAATGCTCTAGAGCCAAGAAAAGAAAAGGAAAGAAAAGAAAAGAAAAGAAAAGAAAAGAAAAGAAAAGAAAAGAAA
>NW_026594462.1:4856018-4857538 GCF_907164565.1 Psammomys obesus
AAAGAAAAGAAAAGAAAAGAAAAGAAAAGAAAAGAAAAGAAAAGAAAAGAAAAGAAAAGAAAAAAGAAAAGATGGGTGCCTGGGATTTCCAAGGTCTTGGCTCTGGGCATGTACATGCTGATGAGGTAGCACAGAGCTATGTGGAAGAGATTGCTTTGGTGGTACATATATATAGGCGGGATGATGCCTCTTTACAAGATCCAAAAAGTGAGGTTGTTGTGTTTCTGTTATCTATCATGTATGTACAACTGGTCAGTTTTCATGGGCATTGAGAATTATTCCACAGAGAATCACAAACAACTAAAGCATTATTCTAAAAGGATCATATTTCAACTATTATATGAAAACTATGTAAAAGTCTAGATCTACAAACACAGAAAAGTTTATCCCCTTTTATTAAAGGCCATAGATGAGAAATGACCAGGAGAAGTATTAACTGGACATCAAACTCAATGAACAGAAAACATTTGTATTTATGGTTTTGTTTTCTGTTTTCTGCCAACCTACTTACAGCCAATGTGAGCAAATGAAAAAGGGGAAAGGGTAACTTTGACATGTGCAGGAGTGCTTAACCTCTCTGTAATGCACGCTAACTCACATTGCTTCCCTTTAGGCACCATTTGACAGTCTCTTTGAAAGAATAAGATGGAAGAAACCAGACTACTGAAAAAGATCAGTCTCACTCAAGCATGTCCCTTCTGCTGCCCCTGCATTGAATAAGGCTGAAGATGACTATAAATATGGTATAAAAAAAAAAGCAAAAGTTGTTCAAAATGTTATAATATATTTTTTGTCTTTTTTTTGTAACTGAATTGTAAATGGTTCTCAATAGTAAACTCTGTTCATGCAAAGTTAGGATATCAAAATGTTGGACACTCCTAGCAGGAGACAGAATACAACATTTTCTTGAGGAGAAAGTGCTTGTTTGCATAGCCTTCTACATTCTTTCCCCTCCATGTATTTTAATTACTCTAAAGAAAAACATCTTTTGCTGAGGACTGCCAATAGTTTGAAGTCAACCTAGGCTAAAGAGTGAGTTACATGACATTCTGGGTTACACTGTAAGACTATCTAAAGCAATAGCAACAATAATAAACATACCACATGCCAAAAAGGCATTTTTTTTCATCTGATCACGAATACACTATCAAGGTATTCTGTACTCACAATAAGTACTATATCACACCAATAATTAGGAAAGGATGCTGTTTTAAATCAGAATTTTTTCCAATGATTTAATCACTGGGTTATGAAGCATCCAGGAAGAGAATATATTTTACAAGTATTGACACCTGGCTTATGTTTGTAGCAAATCACTGGATAATATCCATGTCAAACTCAGGATTCAAAAGACCATTGGGACCAATTAATCTAATGCTCTCATTTTACAGATCAGGAGACTGAGATTCAAAGAAACGAAATGTTTAGTGTAAAGTCACACACTGGGAAAGTAGGAACTTCATGGCTTCACAAGATGATGATGATGATGATGATGATGATGATGATGATGATGATGATGA
>NW_026594462.1:4857548-4868289 GCF_907164565.1 Psammomys obesus
GATGATGATGATGATGATGATGATGATGATGATGATGATGATGATGATGATGATTATGATGATGGAGGAGGAGAAGGAGGAGGATCAGGAAAAGGAGGAAGGAGGAGAAACAGGAAGAGGAGGAGGAGGGGGTCTCAAGAATTCCAGAGCTCAGAATTCTGTTCTAAAATCCAAACAATCCAGCATAAAGGTTACATGTGGCATCCCAGCACTCAGAAGTCTCAGGCCAAAGGACTGAAAGCCAGTAACCTTTTAACCTTTACTATAGTTAAGACCTTGTCTCAATAAAAAAAAAAAAAAAACCCTGTCTCAAACTCTGTAAAATAAAAAGAATAAACTACTGAGTACACCTAAGTACTTAAGATACCTAACTAACATATTACTGCATGAAGAACAAGAACAGAATCAATAATGACAAATAAAACAGTAAGTGAATATATAGTGGGAAGATATTTCAAATATGCATTTCATCTTGTATTCTTTAAAATTCAAGCTGCTTTCACCGAAGAACAGAGTTTCATTTCCACTTACTTCCTTGTAAAAAGGATCATATAACTCGAAATGATAGTTAACCACCTCTGAACAAAAGAATTGCCTATCCTCAGCCAAGACCTTCTGTAGCCACCTTTCTTTCTCTACTAAGGAAAAGACTTCTAAGCAGGTACTTCGTGGCTCAGGCTCATGCTAAGAAGGAAGAATGACTCTGCAACCAAGCCCTGGCTTCCCAGTGATTGACAGTGAGTACAAGGTTAATAGTAACACTTGGGTTCCAGAAAGAGGCAAATCAACTCCAGCCATCCTACATATTGTCTACCAGAACCCAGTAGTCAACATTTGAAGGGGAAAGCCCCAATTACACCCAATATTTAAATAGCAAACACCTTTTTAAAAAATGACCTTTATGACATTGTTTTTCTTTATTTTCTATATGGGGTGTGTGTGTGCGTGTGTATATGTGTGTGTGTGTGTGTGTATGTGTACATGCATGCACAATATTGAACAAAAAGTTTAACATCACAACTTTTGGAACAGTGTTTTTTGAGGGAGATAAAACATATAAAAGCCAGAGGGTCAGGATGTTTGCTGTGAGATGGTATTTCTCAGAAATGACAAAGATATAACAGCCAGGCTATGGACACAGTATGGCTACCTAAACAAGACCCAAACAATGACAATACAATAGACATGCTAACTTGGGAGAGGAAAACTCAAAGGGCTCTACCCCTAGACAAAGAACTGTAAATAATTAATGACTTCCAAGAGAAGAATTAGTCTTCCCCAGAGATAACAAAGGGTTTGCTCTGAAATCACACACATGTAAGCAATACCAAATGGACTCAGCAGCTATATATATTTATGTGTTACATATACATACATACATACATACATACATACATACATACATACATAATGTGTGTTAGCAATAATAATAATCTAATCAAAGAAAAAAGGGCACAAATTTAAAAGAGAGTTCACAGGAAGAATGAGAGTAGGAGGGAAGGGAAGAAAAAATTATATAATTACATTTTAATGAATATTTTAAAAGAACTATTAAAAAATGATGCTTGCCATCATATAAAGGTGCATGAAGAGACTTTTAAAGTTATTAAGCTACTGATGAAGCATGTCTTGGTTCTAGTGATGTCTTCACTATATGCCACCAGAACTCATGTAATAACACCTACAAACTGGCAGACTGAACCCTTTGGTAAGTCCCCAAAGCCAGCTATGAACTCCCAAACAATGTTGCTTGTCAAAATCTACATTTTTAGACATAGGTAAGGAAATGAATCCACATTAAAAAAAAAAAAAAACTGTTCTGAATATTAACAATTACTGTCCCAGAGGTTAAGATCATGAATGATTATTTTTATCTGTCTTTTCTACCTTATATTGAATACATCATACTATATTGATAAGAATTAAGGGGTTCGAGTGCTGGCTCAGGGGTTAAGAGCACTGGCTGGTCTTCCAAAGGTTCTGAGTTCAATTCTCAGCAACCACATGGTGGCTTATTATAACCATCTATAGTGAGATCTGGTGCCCTCTTCTGGCATGCAGGCACACATGCAGGCAGAACACTATAAATAATAAATAAATTTTTAAAATAAAAATAATAATATGAAATTAAATATACCACAATTTTACAGTAATTAAAAATATGCTTTTAAGACTGTGAAATGTACAGAATAATCTGGATTTAATAACATTCAAATAGCAACAATGACATTTAAGAACAAAAAACTAAAGAGCTTTTGTGTTTGTGACACTGTATACCATTCATTCTGGCAGCTGTTCTTATTTTTTTTTTATCCTTTAACCTATTTTCCTAGCAGTTTCTATCCATTTTGTCAATCAGTTTACTTTAAAATTATCTAGAAAACATGAAGCTACCTAATTTTTATCTTCCATAACAGCCAGTCAAAAACTTAAACGATTTAACAAAGTTTTGGTCAGTAAAGACCCCAACAATGTAATCTGAAATCTATGTTCCTTATAAATTGCAAATGATGATTGTACAACCTTAGTTCAGTGAGCTAACAAGAAAACAAATACCAAATGTGAACTCCAGGTATATTTTGCCTAACCCATAAAACCATTAATTCCAAAAGACTTTGGCTTTCTGTAAATCAGTAAGGTTTATAGGAAAATGGAACTAAAGAAAAAAAGGCAGTAGAGAGGCAGCCTTTATTAATAAGAAACATAAATTTTAATCAAATGATCAGGAGAAAGGCAAACACACCAATAACCCAACATTACAGTCCCAGCAATGTCTGAAAGTTATCACAAGCAAAAACAAAGACACTTGCTAACAATGTAAACATGAGTGGGGGAGTCCAGCTCTCACTGCCACAGAATCCTATCTACTCCTTCAGTTTGAACCTATTTTTCTTCCCTATATCTCTGAGTGTCTGCCGCCATTCCTACCATTCATGTTCAAGTGTTTGTTCCACTTATTATGTGTGTGTGCCATGATGCAGTTGTGGAGGTCGGGAAACAATCCTCAGAAGTTACTTCTTCCACTTTGTGGGATCCAACAATCAAATTCATGTCATGAGGCTTTTATGGAAACTCCTTTCTATCTAGTGAGCCAGAGAGGTGGCTCTCTTACTGCAGACAGTAAGAGACCTAACAGTCAGTATTCACACAGGTCTTGGAATATGTATGCCATGTGTGTTTGAGATGGTCCTCATCTAGTCACTGTTTAGATTTACACAAATTCCACGAAGATGCCACTCTGATTACCTCCACTTAAAATCAGAAAAGCAGGACAAATTCAGACTAGTCTGTTCAAGGTCTAATACTGTGATGGCCAATCTTGATTGTTAACTTGACACACTTGTGAAGAGGAACTCTCAATCTGAGAAACTGCTTCCATCAGATTGGCATTTGAGCGTATCTATCGAGCATTTTCTTTATTACTACTTGATGTAGGTGGGTCCAGCACATTGTGGACAGAGTCATCCATAGGCAATTTTGGAACTACAGATATTTTAATAAAACAGACTTCTGTAGACTATTAGTAATAGAAAGAAAGCAGAATTAATGAATATCAAACACCCACTTGAGGCCATGAGTCTAAGGAAATGGAGGACAGAAAAGAAATAAGAAATTCAGTTCCTGCTCTTTTGCTCTGTGAAGTATCTGGGCATTTCCTGATCTAGACAGCACAATACTCCAATTCTGGAGGAGTCCTCAAGCTTTCTCATGCATCAGCACACTCACATGTGGACAGGATGAAAATAGTAGGCAGTAACCTGTGGAGCTATCTGAGAATTGTGGTAGATGCATGAGTCATGGACAGGAAGTGGGAAAGCTTTGTGGATAAAAGAAAAGCTGTCTTCTATACTGGATGGCACAGTGCCCTGAAGAAATAAATCACCCCACCTGAGCATGAAATCAAGGAAGCATGGAAAAAAGAAAAAAAAGAGGAAATACAAGAAGCATATCCACCTAACAGGCTAGTTCAGTGCTGGTGTGAATATCTTCTTTCATGTTTGGAGCACAATATATCAGCACTCCAGATACATTAATAAGGACTTTTACAGAGTTGCAAAAATGCCAATAATGAATTGCCAGTAAGCTTCATGCATAACTGTACAGTACACAGATGTTAAGTATATAAAAACTAAAACTATAGATTTAATTCCTTTCCCTTTCCTTTTGCTTTGCTCATTATCTTTTAAAGTGACTGTGTATACAGTGCAAGGCTGTTTCTTCAGCACCGATCACTCAAGTGTTTTACAGAAGAAATAAGTTTCTGCATGTCCTCTTAAAAAAAAAAAAAAAAAAAAGCAGAGTGGCCTCTTTCTAATGCTCCAGGCATGAGGAGCAAAAACTCTGAAACTTGGAAGAAAAAAAAACATTTTATATTGAAGAGAAAAATTATAAAATGTTAGTATTTACTTGATTTATCAATGTGTTCCTATGTGTGTCTTTTTATAATTTATATTATACCTTTGGAAGAAAAGCAAAACAAATGTTTGTTTGTTTATGGCATCTAGAGTAACACCAATGATTATCTCTCCCCATTTTGCTGCAGTTGTTGCTTCCAAAAGATTTGTAAATATTCCCGCTTCTTTTAAACTGATCTCTTTGATACCTATAATTACTTTGCTTAACCCAGGTAAGATTGCTTTTAAAATATATACAGATTATGATATAAATGTCAGGTCTTCTCTATCCCTACAGAATGTCTTCTATGTACAAAATATAAAATCAATAAAGAAACTGTGATTTGTGGAATTGGAGGGAAAAACTCAGTAGTAAAGCACTTGCTTACTGGCATGTGGAAAACTCTAGGCTCAAAAACAAACAAAAAGACACATTTTGCTTTGAGCAAATTAAACGTACTTAAAGACTGGTAATGGTCAAGTGTGCATATGTAAGTGCAATGCAAAAAAACGTGTTAGCATCCCCCTAGAAAGCATCAGATGATAAAACTGATGCTAACAAGAACAGATGGAATATTCTACATTAATGGTATAAAGAAATCTAAGGAAAAAAAAGGCTGATTTTTTAGGAAGCAGAGTTCTCAGATCAGATCAGCTGATAAAATGCAATCGTGTTGTTTTTGGGTTAGATTGTAGTAGATTACACCACACATTTTGAAGGAGTGAGGTGGCTTTCTAGAGGAAAAAAATGTAGTTTCCAAAATGGATTGGACATCATCCCTATGTCGATTTCAGTAACACCGAGCTCTAAACTTCCCAGCAAGCCAAAGTCTTAGGCTGAAATTGAAGAGTTTAATTAACTTTAGTGTCAAAGCTAAAAAGCACGTGCCTCTGACTGACCAGTAACTTTCTGTCTAATCTCATAATACTTAAACATCTACTCATGGCTTCTGCTTCCCTGTTAACCTCTCTCCTGAGACTTACAAGACATTTAGAAAAGGATTACATTTTATAGGTCACACATAAAGCTATAGGTATAACATGTAGCATTATAGGTATGATTAATTCAACATTATATTACAGCATATATTTTTAGTATTTAGTATTAGAGCATTTATTATACAGTGTTATATATTTACTGTTTCTACCTAAATGAGACCTTCTAAAATATTATAATTACTATACTTGCTAAGTACTCTATGTAATTTTCTCATCTTTGTGAATAGTTGAGATATCCTAATTTTTCCAGATTGGAAAAACTGAAATCTGGGCCAGTGAGATAGCTCAGTAGTTAAAGGCACTTGTTGACGAACTTAGACCTGAGTTTTATTCTGGGAGCCCACACTGTATTAGAAGAGAACTGGTTCCTGCAAGTTGTCTTCTGACCTCTGCCATACCTACACACATACACACAATGAATATAGGTAACCATTCATGGATATAACTTGGAACCCCTGCTCAGATGTAGCCCATGGTAGCTCAGTATCCAAGTGGGTTATCTAGTAAGGGGAACAGTGACTGTCTCTGACATGAACTCAGTGGCTGGCTCTTTGATCTCCTCCCCCTGAGGGGAGAGCAGCCTTACCAGGCTACAGAGGAAGACAATGCAACCAGTCCTGATCAGACCAGATAAGCTAGGGTCAGATGGAAGGGGAGGAAGATCTTCCCTATCAGTGGACTTGGAGAGGGGCATGGGAGGAGATGAGGGTTGGAGAGTGGGATGGAAAGAGAATGAGGGAGGAGACTACAGCTGGGATACAAAAGAATAAACTGTAAAAAAAAAAGTTTTAAAACAAAAGTTAAAGTTCATAAAAATAAAGCCCTTGTTCAAGGTCATAGAGGAAAAGAACTTAGCAAAATGCAAGCCAAGTTAACGAGTCCTAACTGCGATGTAACTTCCACAACACTTGTGCCTTATCCAAAATCAAAATGTTTCAACCAGAATAAGATGTCATTGAACTTTAAGCCTCCTAGTCAATGAGTAAATTTATATGAAAACTCATGGAAACAAACAACTGAATTGTATATCAAAAAGTCATTTGGTTTGTTGTTTTTTTGTTTTGTTTTAGTTTTCATTTTTTAATGACTGATTGGACTTCGACATATAAGCATTTACTTTCAAAACTACATTTGTTGGACATGGAGAGACTGGCCAGAGGCTAAGAGTACTGGCTGTTCTTCCAGAGACCTGGGTTCAATTCCCAGTCAGATGACTACTCAGAACCATCTGTAACCTTAGTCCCAGGGGGGTCTGATACCTTCTTCTGGCTTTTGCAGGCACTGTACACACAGAATGCACAGGTATACGTGTTGATGTGCAATCAATAATTCTTGTGCCAAGTCTGAATTACATCAGATTCAAAAGCACATTTACATAAGTTGGAAAGCAATCCAAAATTGCTAATATGTACACAATAAATACATGCAATTTGTATAATTTGTATTTGTGTTCTAAAGACATGAAATTTACTGTGTAATTGGCCAAATCCCAAATAGTACTGACAGTGTTCTTTAAATTCTTTCTAGTTTCCATACTCAAATGTTATAATAGTATTTAAAAATAAGTGCATTGAAACAATAGATGTGTAAAAACCACAGTATTGACTTCTACCACAAAAAGCTTCAATTTCAACCTAAGTTCTCATATTTGCCTAAAAAGGTCACAAATTAGCTTTTCTTTTCTTGAAAATTTCAAATTTAGCTTATTCAAAACAATGCAATCTGAGCGAAAAACACAACTACACTGCCATGTTTTCTTTGTAAGCACTGAGTATCTGGCAAACATTCCTTTCTTTCAAAAACTAAAAAGATCATGTGTTGGAGCACATACTGTACTACAAGCTTCACCAATGACTTCCTCAATGAATGTAGGCAAAGAATACAAGATTACTGTTTTTGTTGTCTTCTATTCCTTTCAACAGACCTACCAGCTGTCAGTAATGTATGAATTTTTCACTTGTAGGCTATATCTAAGACAACTTCTCCATAGTTTGCTCTTGTAAATAATGGAGATAACATAGAACCCCTGCATAAATGTAGCCTATGGCAGCTCAGTCTCCAAGTGGGGTTACCTAGTAAGGGGAACAGGGACTGGCTCTTTGACACCCCCCCCCCCAGGGGGAAGCAGCCCTACCAGGCCACAGAGGAAGACAATGCAGACAGTCCTGATGAGACCTAAAGGCTAGGGTCAGAAGGAGGGGGAGGAGGACCTCCCTATCACTGGACTTGGGGAGGGGCATATATCAATGAAACACATCTGATTTCAACATTTAGAGTTTAAAAATGTAAACATTTAACCTAATAGAGCTAAATTACTGACATGACAAAATTTTCTCCATATCCACCTGATATTCTTTGAAATATGCACATTCAAACTACCTATGTTATGAATCTGATACACATTTCTGTATAAATTTTTAAGGCCTATGATATAGAGTCTTTTAAGTATTAACTTAGAGTCAATTATGTAAAAGCCAACTCCTCCAAAACTAAAATGCTTCAAATTGTTCAAATTTCAAATAACTTATCTTTTAAACTTAAGAAAGCTCTTATGATCCAAGTAATTTTTTTAGTAATGTAATTAGATATTTAAATTCTATGCTGCAAGCTTTTGCCTTTTCTTATAATTTTCTATTAAAATTCCTCTAAAATATTTTTTGCCATTTTTCCACCTAAAAACTATTTCTTTTTTTGTATATAAGCCCAACATATTCTCTAGGTAGCTACAGTTATTGGCTTTCTTAAAATTTTCTGTTAAAACTTTAAAATTTATTGAACACTAAATACTGATTTCAGGAAACTAATTATTTTATCATTTGAGAGGAAACTTCTGATCAAATCCATTAAATACGCCTATAATGTTTAGTTAATTTTCTTCAAATTTTTTTCACACACAGTCTCTTTCTTTTGCTTTGGCATTACAAAGCACAAATGTTATTCATGTTGAAACTCTCTCTCTCTCTCTTTCCCCCAAACTTTGGTAATCACAATGATTATCTGTACTCATTTTTGAACCAGTGGTGATGGTATGCCTACACTTTAAATTTAGAAATTTGCCCTTTATTAATTTAGCTAAAGGTAACTTAATAATAATTCTTAGTAATAATTATATAAATGTAATAATCCTTAGTAGTAATTATATAATGCAAGATTAATTATTTTAATTTATTATTGTGTGTGTGCCCATAAGCATGTGTATGATGGAGAGGCACATATGCCATGTCATGCATGTATAGGTCAGAGGATAACTCCAGAGACAGTTCTCTCCTTCCACATTTATGTGGGATCCAGGGATTCAGTTGAGACCCTTTGGCTTGTACAACAACTGCCTTTACCCACTGAGTCACCTCACCAGTCCTAAATATTTGAATTTAATCATGTGATAATGTTCATGTTCACTGCAGGTCAATATGCATTAAATATGCAAACACACTATAATATTATGATATAGAAAAATACTCAAATTAGTTAATGCCAACATAAATTCATCAGTTTACATATATAAGAATAAATTAGTCAATGCCATGATCACTATGGTGTGTTTGTGAAATATATTAAATATCAACCAGTCATTCCAAAACAAGAAAACTTATACGTGGCATTACTCCCATTTTAAAACTTTATTTCCTCAGTGTTTTAGCTAGATATTAGTTGTTTAATATGTAGTTCTTAGCTACCATTTAACTGTTACTGTAGGGATAAGGTATCAGACATTTACATGAATTAACACAATTCTCACAGTATTACCTCAGAGTAGTGGTCTAATTATCTCATGTCACAAACAAAGTGAGGCAGGAGCAATTGCATGCTTACCCAAACTCATCCACCACTAAATGCATAACCAAGACTGGTGAGAAGATACTGAACCCTTCCCACCTATTCCAACTGTCAAAACTTCAACAGGCAGCTAAAAAGGCCCAGGGACTCTCTAAGCACTGTTCAAGTGCTGAACCTATCATTCTAAAAATTATCCAACAACAGACTCTTTCCTGACTTGAATATAAGAGAAGACAGTAAAAGTCATTACGTATTAGCTTCTAATACTCCTCTGACAATTTTTAGAAAATGTTGCAAGAAGATGCTTATAGCATAAGTAGACTCGATCTGGGTGGCTCTAACACAGTAGAAGAGCTCCTTCAGGAAATATCATTTACTGAGCAGGCACCCAGACAACGGTAAGCCCTGTGCCCTAAAAACCAACCTCTTGGGAGGATTGTTCTTCCCAGAAAGTTAAAGAGGCTTCAAATGGTAACAACTGAGAAATGATGTGAAACAATGAGAGAATACTGTTCCTGCCGAAATATATCCAACTGGCAGGCAAAATGGCAACAGGTTCATGTAAGTAGACTGCTAGCATGTTACTGAGAAAATGAACCCCAAAAGGGTCAACAGAAGCCAGACTTGAAACAGCCAAAGGGAGTGGAATACCCAATGTGAAGCGCCTTATCAATATGAATGACTCTTATGGAAACTGGCCAGCATGCTGCTAATGCTATAGGAGGAAAAAAAAAAATCTATACCAGGTAGGAAAATGGTCCTAACAACTGATGCACCTCCTCCAATTCTAAGCTTTCACCCTCCAAACTAGCCACAGACCTGCTTGTCGTGCTCATGTGCAGAGCTAGAATACTGACTGAATAAAACAATACAATTTTTCACTAGGGGTGACCTTCAAAACACTGACAAATCTTTGCAGCTCAGGCACAGATTCTTCAGAATCGCTACAAGCATGCATGCTTACTTAGGGCATCTATCAGCTGCATCGTCTTTTATTTTAAGAGACTTTAATATTTTTGCTTTGTTATCAAGTCTCTGGGACAGACAGTAAAGATAATTCTTGACATCAAAGATGTAAATAGGTAAGAAATAAAGCACACCACAAGGTTTCAGAATTTATCATTAAAGAGTCGAAGAGGAAAATGAATACAACCATCATGATTCACAGTGTTGTGCATCCAACAATTGTGTAGGTGGACCTGAACAATAATCACTGAGCACTGTGTAGGTGTGAAGTACAAAGGTGAGAAATTAATTCAAGGGCTCCCAAACACCTAGGAGTACGTGGAACTTAGACTCTAAGTAGGGAGCTGGGTAGGGAAGACTGGAACGGCAGGCGGGAGCCACACTGTGCACAGGCACCCTAGGCTGAACAGTTACCTATTCATCCCTGGTGTGAGAAAACGTAAGTTTGATACACTTCAGGAAGTCAGACCCCAGCACTGCTGCATCTTCAGGAGACTTAAACAGACTGTAGGTAAAAACTGCCTCTTCGTCCAAGGTGTGAGATTCCAAGCTTCTTTCTTTCTTTCTTTCTTTCTTTCTTTCTTTCTTTCTTTCTTTCTTTCTTT
>NW_026594462.1:4868299-4882505 GCF_907164565.1 Psammomys obesus
TTTCTTTCTTTCTTTCTTTCTTTCTTTCTTTCTTTCTTTCTTTCTTTTGTTCTTTCTTTTCTTTCTTTCTCTTTTTTTTACAAGCTGAATCTTAATTTTCATAAAACTGTTAACACTGACTTGGAATTGAATGTGTGTTCTGAGCAGGCTGGACTACAGAGAAAAGGAGAAAAGAAGCCCCACGTAAAATGTTTATTTTAATAGACAACAGATTCCTCAGCTTGGGAAAATACAAAATGGAAGCAAGAATGGCAAGGTAGGCTGGTGGCTACTCCCTAAATTAAATACTGTGCTTCTGAACACAAAGGGCCAATAGCCACACAGAGTAACAACAGAATCTCCAAGAATAAGAGGAATGGTCAAGTAGGATTTGAGGTACGTCAGTTGAAAGAAGTATATCTCTACGAACCATTTGTCAGTCACTGTCAGCAAAACAGGGTCTCGGGGGTGGGGGTGGGGGAGAACAGTCTTCTCTGGCATACTCTTGCCTACCATATCAACCTTCTCAAGTCTGTGGCTACTAAGAATCACACAAGCTGTTTCTCATCCTTAGCTCTCCTGAATGTCCTACCCTTGTCACACTCACTAAGTACAACTCAGAATTCTAGGTTCTGGTTCAACTTTCACCTCTGTTCCAGCCATGTCAGAACCCCGCTTTAAGAAACCTGCAAAGCACAGTGTACTTTTCCCATGACCAAAATAGGCTCAAAATAGGCTATGTTTTAACCTATGGTAGAAAGATGGACTAATCTGCTTTCCCAGCTAGGCTGTAGGACACCAAAAAAATAGCACCATAACTACTATATTCATTTTGACTTTGTATACTGATGTGCCACTGGCTTACAATACATCACTGTTCACAACTTAAATTCAATGTCCTGACACTTCCAATCTCATAAGTCTTAGATCTCCAAGCAGATACAACAGGACCTAATGATGTCTGAAACAAATATCAGAACTATTATCAGTCATTTGGCCACCTTGGCCTCAAATATACTGGAGACCACTATCTGCAGGACCAAACAAGCTAATTCTACCTGTAAAGTACTCTCAGAGTCACTGCTGTATCCATTTCATCCATATCACCAAGGGCAAAGCCATCAATCATCAATCATCAATCTTCCTACATCCAGGCTGCATCAAGCCTCACTATTCCTTGTAACAATCTACCTGATTTCTATGACTTCTATCAAAGATTGTCTTTTCTTCTTTCTTTTCCTTGTTTGAATTTGTTTCCTCCCCAACTAAACGTCTTTTCCAATAATATTTACAAAGAGTCAAATGTATGCTGGAAGTATAACTCAGTGGTAGACACTTATCTAGCATGTGCAAAAACAGGTTTCAACTCCAGCAAAAGAAAGAAACAAGAGAAATAGGGAGGGAGGGAGAAGGGAAGGAGTGAGAGAGAGAGAAAGAGAAAGAGACAAAGAGGCAGGGAGGGAGGGAAGGATAAAGAAAGGGAAGAAGGGATGGAGAGAAAATACCCAATATGTGCAAGTGCTTAGTACATAGTAGTCTAGCTTCCAGGTGAAGGAGCTAGGCTTATCAAACCACAGTGTTACAACCATGAGCTCATGGAGAGATCGCAACTCTATAGGAAAGGTGTTACAGAGTTATGGTTCTCAATTAACTATTTCCTCATTTTCAAAAGCCTAATTAAATGAAAAGAATCTGATTCTCTAAAACAATCTAATTCTTCCTGCCATGTTTATTACTCTGTTCAATCATGTGTCAGACATCTGCTAGTGTCTCAACAAGTTTTCTGGATGCAGAGCAAAAGATGAGTGCATCTCTGTCAATAGATGAAACTGTCAACAGTAATACAAACTGAACAGACAATATTAAACATGGGCAGCAATCTAGGACAAGTTTCTAAATATTAGCCCTCTGAACAACAAAATGGGTCTCTTGATAATTCCAATTTTAAGGGTGAAATATGAAGTATAGCTACCCAGTTACAGAGAGGTGATATGAAGGTCCAAAAGTAGATAGTCTATATTCTTTTGATGATGGTTAGTCAAGCACAGCCACAAGAAAAATGCAGGAGAGACTCAGTAAGACAGGTTTACTATCTTCAAAGGTCCCACACAGCAAGGACAGCATGCATCATTCAGGGCCAAGTGAATAAGTATTAGAACAGGCAGAAGCAGAAAGGACAGGAGTAAGGGGAGAGCCAGACAGAGCCTTTTCTTGTTTTTCAGGAAAAGCAAAGCAGGCAGGACGAGCAGCCCAAGGCTGGCTGGCTAGAGTAAGAAATGGTGGGCTCTGAGCCTTGGGGATGGTATCTAGTGGCCTAGCACTTGGCCCTGGAAAGAAGATGGTCTTCTAAAGTACCTGATGAGAGAAAGGATGTTCTAGAACAGTTAGTGCCACATCAAGGACATGCTCTTACTTAAACTTTTGTTGTCTGACTAGCTAGGCTTGGGAGAAACAGTTTCTTTTCTACAAGAACCATTTTTTTTTTACATTTCTTTATTTTTTTATATTAATCACAGGTTATTTACTTTGTATCCCAGCCATAGCCCCATCCCTCATTCCCTCCTAATCCCGCTCTCCCTCCCTCATCTCCTCTCTGCCCCGTTCCAAGTCCACTGATAGGGGAGGACCCCCTCCCCTTCCATCTGACCCTAGCTTATCAGGTCTCTTCAGGACTGGCTGCAATGTCCTCCTCTGTGGCCTAGCAAGGCTGCTCTTCCCTCGGGGGAGAGGGGATCGAAGAGCCTGCCATTGAGTTCATGTCAGAAATAGTCCCTGTTCCCCTTACTAGAGAACCCACTTGGATACTGAGCTACCATGGGCTATATCTGGGCAGGGGTTCTAGGTTATATCCATACATGGTCCTTGGTTGGAGAAACAGTCTCATGAAAGACCCCTATGCCCTGACATATTTGGTCCTTGTGGAGTTCCTGTCCTCTCCAGGTCTTACTAACTCCCCCTTCTTTCATATGATCCCCTGCACTCTGCCGAAGGTTTGGTTATGAGTCTTACTATCTGCTTTGATACACTGCTAGGTAGAGTATTTCAGAGGCCCTCTGTGGTAGGCTCCTGTCCTGTTACTTGTTTGCTCCTACATCCAATGTCCATCCCATTTGTCTTTCTAAGTGAGGATTGATCATCTTACCCCGGGTCCTCGTTCTTGCTTATCTTCTTTAGGTGTATAGATTTCAGTATATTTATCCTATCTTATAAGTCTATATAAGTGAGTATATACCATGTGTGTCTTTCTGCTTTTGGGATACCTCACTCAAGATGATCGTTTCTAGGTCCCACCATTTGCCTGCAAATTTCATGATTTCCTCATTTTTAATTCCTGAGTAGTATTCCATTGTGTAAAAGTACCACTATTTCTGTATCCATTCTTGAACTGGTGGACATCTGGGTTGTTTCCAGGTTCTCACTATTATGAAAAAAGCTGCTACAAACATGGTTGAGCAAATGTCCTTGTTGTGTACTTGAGCAAATTTTGGTTATATGCTTACGAGTGGTATAGGTGAGTCTTGAGGAAGAACTATTCCCAATTGTCTGAGAAAGTGCCAGATTGACTTCCAAAGTGGTTGTACCAGTTTACAATCCCACCAGCAATGGAGGAGGGTTCCTCCTTCTCCACAACCTCTCCAGCATGTGTTGTCATTTGAGATTTTGATTTTAGCCATTTTGATGGGTATATGGTGAAATCTCAGGGTCAATATGATTTGCATCTCCCTGATGGCTAAGGATGTTAAGCATCTCTTTAAGTGTTTCTCTGCCATTCTACAATCCTCTACAGATAGTTCTCTGTTTAACTCCCTGCCCCATTTTTAAATTGGATTACTTGATTTGTTACTTTTTAACTTCTTGAGTTCTTTATATATACTGGATATTAGCCCTCTGTCAGATGTAGGGTTGGTGAAGATCCTTTCCCATTCTGTAGGCTGTCGCTTTGTTTTGATGACAGTGTCTTTTGCTTTACAGAAGCTTTTCAGTTTCATGAGGTCCCATTTATTTATTGTTGATCTTAAAGCCTGTGCTGTTGGTGTTCTCTTCACCTGGTCTCCTGTGCTGATGAGTTCTAGGGTCTTCCCCACTTTTTCTTCTAATCAATTTAATGTGTCTGGTTTTATGTTGAGGTCTTTGGTCCACTTGGACTTTAGTTTTGTGCAGGGTGATAAATATGGATCTATTTTCATTTTTCTGCATATAGACATCCAGTTGGAATAGCACCATTTGTTGAAGATGCTGTCTTTTTTCCATTGAATGATTTTAGCTTCTTTGTCAAAAAATCAAGTATTCATAGATATGTAGGTTTATTTCTGGATCTTCTACTCAGTTCCATTGATCCTCCTTTCTGTTTCTATGCCAATACCATGCAGTTTTTATTACTATTGCTTTGTAGTACAACTTGAGATCGGGATGGAGATACCTCCAGATGATCTGTTGTTGTACAGGATCGTTTTCGAAATTACCAGAACCATTTATAAAGTGTCAAAATTTCAAGAGAATTGAAAAACGCACCATGCCTGTCTCCTGAACAGTGTTAGTATGCTATCAGAACAGGCCCAACATATGGCTATGATGGACACTGTGAATTTATCTGGAAGAATACAAGGATCCACAAAGAAGGTAACTTTAATTGAATATTAAGTAAAAAGGGGGACTCTGAAAAAGGATAAAATAGAAGAAAGGCTTTCAGGAAGAAAAACTGACCCATGGAAGGGAATCCTGGTCAGCCCTGGGAGAAGCAAAGTACTATATGTTACTAGAGCCAGTGTCCTGAAAACAAAACAAAACAAAACAAAACAACAACAACAACAACAAAAAGTAGACAAGGATGGAGCTGAAGGTTTAAAATGAACTTCTCTTTATAAACACAAGCTTCAGGTGTTTTTTGTAATAACAGAAAATAGACTGTTACACTTGTCTTTACTAGCAATCATGGAAATGAAAAGTACATTTTTACACTCACTAGATTAGCCAACATGTAAAACATCTACAAACACCAACTATTAGCAAAGATGTGTTCTTATAAAAAAGACAGAGTGGGGCACATATTCCTGTGTATATAAAACAGCAAAATCATGTTGGAAGACAACAGCTATTTCCCAGTACTGGTGTTGTCCACATCTCGAGATACAGAGTATATGCCTGAAAGACGTGAAGGTGGTTAGGTTCCTACTCAAGGATGGTAACAATGAAAAATATATGAGGCAGACAAAATCGTCAAACTTAGCAGGTATCCTCTGGTTATGTAAGGATTGAATTAAGTTAAATAGTCTATAGGTCTGAGGCTCTGCAATTCTATGCTAATATCTAAAAAGGTCACGCTCCATGGCTTCTTCAGGTAATCCACTATGATGTAATTCTTCCCTTCAATAATCAATTTTAACTCATTTCCCACACTTCCTCATAATAGGAATATCAGAGTTTTTTCTTGGTTTTTAACTCCTCCATAAGTAAAACAATTGTCTTTATTCAGAGAATATCTTCTAAAATTAATATGCTGTTCCTAAAAAGAGTAATTAGTTCATTTCCCCCTAAACAGAAAACAGAAAAAGACTTAACTCTTAAAAATATGCCAAAAATAACAATAACCACTCTCAAAGATGATGAACTGATCTTTTGAAGATGTAGAGGACCTTAGTTAACAGAATGGAGGAAAGATACAGCCTTGGTAGAAGAAGTGATTACCCCAAGAATAGGAAGACCTAAAAACTAAAGCTGTTGAAAGATGTGGTTTAGTAAGAACTAGCACTGGAGAACTGAAAGCAAAAGAAAATCGGATCCTATTTGACTCGTTCTTCCCACATGCTCCACCTGGACTGAAGAAAAACCAGAACTATCTGGGAAACTGATGCTGATGAAGCCTAAAGAAAAAGTAGCCAGCTGGCCAAAATGTGAAAGTGATGGTCTGAAAAAAAAATCATGAAGACAATCAAAACGGCAATCACTGAAACCTCTGACATGGCAGGCTCTGCCAAGAGTGGGAAAGCAAAACCTGCTCCTCTCACTCGCACACACATGCTGAGAGTCTCTGATTTTGGCAGTACGTGATACTGCTTGCCAGCCCAAAAGAGATGCAGGAGACTCTGGACTTACAGTTTCCACTGACTTGTTCCAAAAGGACATTTTGATAATCTTCCAAATGGGGAAGAAAAACCTACAGACATCAGATTGCTATAATTTTGGAACTTTGGCATTAATTATCTCTAGTCTGGCGTGAAGGCACTGGAAACCTCTGCATCATTCCCAGATCATCATGCTGCATCCACTACATTTATCAATTTGCCCCCACCCATATGCCATCATCATCCATCAAGAGAATTGCAATAATCTTGTTCATTTCACAGAGTTTCATTTCTTAAGGAGAGCCTTACAAAACAAATCATACTAAAAACAGAATTTTTTTCTGTGATTCACAGAAAAAAAATTATAAAAACTTATCCAGGTCTAGTAAATGCTGTAAGGTTAGAATCATTTCCTTGATCATACTAGATAATTCAGCAACTTAGAAACTAAAAGTAACCATATTTTAAACATAATGAAACAAATGTGCTGCTGACATGTTCCTTTTTAAGTATTTAAATACAAATGCAGTCTGAAATATGCTAGAAGTATACAATGTGAAAGAATCTTGTATACAATCCCATATAATAGTTGCTAGATATTTTCAACTGGGGCACCTGTACCATAGAATTAAACTTCTGTTTCATCCCAGTACTCAGAAACACATTTTTACTATTCCTGGAAGCATTTTCACATTTTTTTTTTCAGATGTTGGGTGAGCAAGAGGGTAAATAACTTTCAAAAGCATTTTCAGAGTAGTAAAAGCTTACGTTCCTTGCTTGAGGGTCTGATCCAAAATAAATTAAATGCTGGTGTGACTAAGCCGAGTGTGGTAAATACAGATTTGTAGTGTGAAAACCTCCAGTTAATGGCTCTTTCAGTGATTCAACATGTACTTCGAAGTCCGAAGTAGGGCAGCAAAGTATAAACAAGAGACTCAAAAGCCTCTTCTGGGCTATGGCTTTGGGCTCACAACTAAGGAAGTTAATAGTACTGACAGCATGGAGTCCACCAAACATCACCTCCTGGTGGGTTGCTCAACTGTATGAAAAGAAGTGGCCTTTAGAGAGCAAAATCCCCAAACCTAAATAAGCCCCTGGAAACAACATGTATGGATAAGCAGAAATACTGTAGAAAGTATAGAGGTGAATAACTGACTACGCTTCTGCACTTACTGAAACACAGCACATCCCAAGGCTGGATACCACTACATTGTCAGTCCACTGTTAGGAATCACAAAATGACACCTGGGAAACCCTAGAGGTCAAGTCAATATCATTTCGCCAATTAAAAAAAAAAAAAAACCTCAGCAATATAAAACACATGAAAAACAAAACCCAACCACAACTATCCCTTTTCCTTGACTAAAGTTATCTCAGACAGTTTATATTTAAATAATTAAAAAAGAAAAGGTATATAGTTTCTCATCAAGTGGAAATAAATCAGTGAAGAGCCACTTGTTTTAAGAGATCATCTACTGAAAGTTGATTTCAATACAATGAAATATATATGTATATATGTACATATGTGTATCTGTGTGTGTGTGTGTGTGTGTGTGTATGTACATATATACACAAATGCCTGCTCAGCATCTTCAAGGTCTGGGTTCCATTGCCAATCATGCAAACAGAAATAATTTGAAATTTTAGAAATAAAAGAAAGAGAACAAGACGTATGTTTTTTAAAAATCAAACCACTGCAAATATTGGTTCATTTATATGTATTTCCTTGTATTTAAAACTTAATTGGTAGATCATTTAACCACAACATTCCTGTGAGCAGGCACACAATAAACATGCATGTAAGGATTGTATAAAATCCTAGCACAGAAAGCTATTCTACCACCTGAATTTAGGACCTTTAAAAGAAACTGGGCAGTGCACAAGTGGAGCAGCTGTCCCAACACAAGCAGAAACTAAGCTGAAAATATTCCCACGCCAGTTCTTCTGAATGCAGCCTATTTTATGCTTTTGCGTGGATTCAAGGAAACAGAACTACTATTTAAAAGTCCATTTACAAAGAAGCCTTTTAAAAGTGTCAAAATAAATTACTTTGAAGTATATTTCACCAACACGCCTCCAGCTTTTCCTATTTGCTGGTCAAAAGAACCCAACTGCGACTATTTTTAACCACCTTTACAAGCTGTGGGGAGACTAGGGACATAGCAGATCCCAACTAAAGCTGTGGGCATTAACTAAGTCCCAAGATTTGGGACCATGGGAGTTGTCTTTCCCTTTTTCTTCTGGTTTTCAGTCTGTCTGAAATGGCCTTATATATTGGAAGTGGAAGGAAAATGTTTTTAAGACTATCTTTGTGTACTCTTTGTATGTGTATGTATGTAGTGTTTGTGTGTGTGCGTGCACAAGCACACGTCCCTGTGTGTACCCTAAATTCTATCACAGTAATAACAATGTGCTCAAGACAACTACTGAGAGGCCACAGTATTCTTACAGTTTATGATTTATCATTTTTTCTATATAATATGTTATAAAAAATATATAACTTGTCAAATGATTTCCCCTTGGAAGCATGTACCCAGAGATTGGTGCCATTGGGAACTGACAAGGCAAAACCGAATAACTTCTAATTGAGGTTGAAATGCACTTAAAATTTTCAGTAAATATGATGTTACTGGTTCTTACGCTCACTTCTCAAACTTCTACAAAGCTGTCTCCATGGAGATTCAAGAGTGGAAAGTCCAACATCAGATTGTTTCTTAGCATTTACTGCATCGTCCTCTGGGAAAAATTTATTCTTTTGGTTTCCATTCAAATGTACAAAATTAGGGCATGAAATTCTAAACTGGTCACTGAAATTATTTCCACCTATCATAAGCAAGCAATTACTCTGGATTAAGAATTGGTAATAACTGAAACTAAAAAATATTCAGAAGATTGGATGTTTCTGCAACTTTGCAGATACTGGCCACAAACTAGGTTCTAATTCTAACTACTAAGTAAATTGGAAAAATTTTTTGGTTGACTAAAATTTCTAAGTGTTAATCACTACCTCTATCATTATGTGATATTTAATATAGAGTATCTCTCAATAGTCCACAAAAACAGAAGTAGACAACATTAACTTCATAGTTCCTAATCAGTTTGACAATGCTAAATACAAATATGACCGGACTGCATCACACTTGCAAATTTCCTTTAAAGATACCTTGGCTGCTAGGGTATCCTCAAAGGTACTGAGGGGTACATCTGCATGCATTTGTCTGGGTATAATAAAGGTAACGTTATTTGATTCTGGGGCCTGGAGAGACAGCTCAGTGGTTAAGCATGCTTACAGCTCTTGCAGAGGACTAGAGCTTGGTTAACCTTTAGCTCTAATGAATTTGATACACTCTTCTGGCCTCTGAAAGTACCTGCACTCATGTTTATACACAAACATGCATACATACACACATAGTTAAAAATAAAAAAGATATTTAATTTTGAGCCATAAAGATAGTTCAGGTAAAGGCAATGGTCATGCAAGCCTGATAAGCAGAGTTTGAGTTTGATCTCCAGACCCCATAGAAAAAAAGAACACAAACCCAGAAAGTCATGTGTGAATGTGTGTACATGCACACACACATATAAACAAATAAGTAATTCTGGAAATACAGATCTATTTATTATCACTTCATTGAAAATCCCCAAAGGCAAGTACTATGTCACATGTTCTCTATAAACATGAACCAGAGTAAATTTTAACTGCATAATGTTTTTAATTAATTTGTTAGAAAGCCAATTGCTAACTACATAATTGGACATAATTACATAATTAATTCAAAACAGCAAAAATAAATAATTCTTATATCAATTAATAAGAAGACAAGCAGCTATTTTAATATAGCAAAAATAAATAATTCTTATATCAATTAATAAGAAGACAAGCAGCTATTTTAATATAGCTGCTTATTCAAAACAATATTCAAGTATTATTTTCTAAGCACTGCTCTTGAACTGTAAAAATGTATACACCTACATGTGTGTAGGTTTTCCATATTTAAAACAACTTAAGAGTTTTAGAAATTTTTATACTGATTTTTAATTTTTTTTAAATCAATTCATTTAACCTCACTTTAAGTGTCAACCATGAGTAGAGGATAGAAATGGAGTGAACAAAATTTTGCTAAGATAAATTGAAATAAATATATAACTACTAATGTATATGTACCCCTTAAAATGTCATAAGGTTTTACAAATAATTTTGAAAAACATTAATTTAAATAGGCACTTGTTTAACTGTAATATCTTCAAGTTAAAGTTCACTTCTTCTAGAAGAAATCCTGTCATAATTAAATACCAGACAGAATCTTATAAATCAATGTCATTAACATTTATTTAATATAAAAACATTAATGTAATGCAAATGCTTAAGTCCATAATTTTTTACTTAGTTAGAAATTGGGTTTATTCCTTGAGGAAGGGTACATAAACTACCTTTGTTAAAAGAACACTAAATTCTGGAGTAACATTTTGGAAAGATTGTTTAAATCAAATTGAACAGTTAGGGTTTGACTAACCTGTAAAGTATTTAAGAGGCACAGAATTGGTTACTGCTACTACTCAATGGAACTGGGAGAAAAGCCAAATGTGATCATCTTGACTGCTAGGGTATCCTCAAAGGTACTGAGGTGGTGCATCTGTATGCAGTTAAGAGCACTTGCTGCTTTTCTAGAGGTCTGGTTCCCAGCACCAGTCAGGTGGCTCATAACTGCCTGTGGTTCCAGCTCCAGGAGATCTCACTCCCTCTCTGGTCACCCTAGTCACCTGCACACATGTAGCAAATTCACACAGACACACACACATAAATAAAAATAAAAAAATCTTTTTAAAAGAAAAATGAAATAAAGGAAAACAAACAGATTCTTAAATGAATAATCTTAAAGCAGACAATATATTGATCAGATCTCAAAATCCAGATATGAGAAAAGCAAAGAATGATGATTTAACTGATTACAAGACAACTAAAAATTTCTATACAGTCAGAAGCAAAATAAAAGACCTCGAAACTTAAAAAGTAAATCACAATTAAGAAAATTAATGTTCACGTAAGCAAGGAACATATCAGCAAAATAACAAACAAAACTGTAAGGAGGCAAATAGCAACTGATGAATAATTAATAGCATATGTAGAAGCTTATACAGGAATGGACTTATAAATATATTTTTTAAAGATCTAACTCCTACTTAAAATGAAATAAATATGAATAAAAATGAGGTAGCATACTTTTTATCTAGTTACAAAAGGCTTTTAAAAAATATGGAAACCCATTGTAAGGTAAATGTGATAAGAGGAACCTCCCTCTGTAGAGCGTAGAAAAAGATAGGAAGTAGATCATGTAACATAACCTAAGCAGACCTTGAGCCCACAGCTTGCATTCTCTTCCTAGGAGCTACGCTAAATAGGCACGTACTATCACACCTTTGTTTATAAAAAAAGATTTTCAATTTTTACCTATTTTGTCTTACACTTTTCTGTAAAATGTAAGAAAATGTATTAAAACTACTTTTAAGGTTTACATAGGTAAGCAGTTCTAAGTATGTTTCCCAGTTCTGCATACAATCCCAAGTCATAACCGTATTGCTAAATTAAAAGAGTTGCTATTTCATGGTAGATTTTCTACACAAATGTAGAAAAAAAGAGTAGTGAAAAAATTAGGGAAAAAAAATTAAGCTGTTGGCCCAGTAAACATTTTTATGGAACAAAAACAAAAATGGTTTGTGAATTCATAAAATAATGCTACTAGAATATTCTTTTACCTCAATTTCTGAAATTCTACTCAATATCCAAATAACATATTAAATTCTTTTCTATTCGGATTGTTAATAATTTCTACTTAAACACAAAAAATAATGTTCAATGGGCACTCATATTGAAAATTTAATTAAGATAGTGGGAAGTGGCTCAGCCCTCTAGTTCAGATGTTGGCGCATAAAGTAGGAAAGAAAGGCATGACCACAAGTATGCACCAACTCTTTTCCAACTCAAATGCAGTAAAAGATTTTTCCACCTAGCTTGTACCACTTGCTTCCAGACAGTCACTCTCTGGTGCCACCCAAAACCTGTACTGTTAACTTCACTTTTCAGAGTGTGAAAGCATTATACTCATTATACCAATGAGTATATGCATAAAATGCAGTTATGTAAATGACCAAGTAAAGCTGGATACTTTTCATAACATTTACCATCAAGGACCTGAGCTTCTGACTTGGCCCAATGCTCTGTTGTACTGTATCCGGATTTAAGCAAGTTCAGTAAAAGCCTCTTACTGTGGAGATGAACAACCAAAACAACTAAAATTTATCTTAGACTAGTATATTAAAAAACCTAACCACAGGAAACTCCCAAAGTTCAAAGGCATATTTCATATGGATAGACCCAATAGTCATAAGCAACACAGGTAATCAAATGTTATATAAAATTTCTTTATTTTTAACTTATAATGCATGAAGTCATGCTTCTTAATTTTTTTTTCTTTTATGTGCATGGGTGTGCTGCATATGTGTGGCACCTGCAGAAGACAGAAGACAATAATATATGTTTCCCAACCTTTCCCAAGGCAAGACACTTAACTTTGAATAATGCTTTCCTTCCTTTCCTACATAAGTTCTTAATAAAGATTAACAACAAATAAGTATGCTAACTTCTCCTTTACATACCCGGTATTATTAACACAGCACAAAATTATCACAATAAGGACATTTGTTCTTATGAATCAGTTAAAGATTACTTATAGCAGTGGTTCTCAACCTTGCTTATGTTGTGACTCTTAATACAGTTATTAATGTTGTGGTAACCACCAGTCATAAAATTATTTCATTGTTACTTCAGAATTGTAATTTTGATGTTATAAACAGTAATGTAAATATCTGTTTTTCCAATGGTCTTAGGGGACCCCTGTGAAAGGCAACCCACAGGATGAGAAGCACTGACCTGTAGCCACGTTTATCTTTCCTATCATCATTGTTTTCCACAAACTATGTTTAATGAACAAAATACCACAGGAACTGACCTGCAAAGGGGACACTGATTTTTTTTCCTTCTAACTGATAATAAAGGAGCCAGAAAGTTGGATAGTTTTCAAAACTGAAGTAGATTCACAGCCTGACATGAAAGGTACTTACCATTTGTGTGGGTGTCTTTGGGGGCTGGACCAAACGCTAAAAAACATTTTTGACCTGTCACACAAATTGTCTCTTCTTTTTTAAGATGAAGTATTGTACTTCCTTACCACCAATATATGACAGTACAACATTTCAATTGCATATGACTGACAAGAAAAGATAAGTGTGTACCAACTAACAAGCACATAAATGTTTTAGATTTTTCAAATTCAGAAACATGTTCATTCACATTGTATCCTTCCCTTGTCTCTTCCTGGTCCCACTCTCCCTCCCTTTTATCCCCCTATGTCCCTCCCCTAGTCTACTGAAAGGGAGGTCCTCCTCCCCTACTATCTAACCATAGTTCATCAGTTCTCATCAGGACTGTCTGGATCCTCTTTCTCTGTGACCTGGTTAGGCCATCTCACCAGGGGGAGGTGATCAAAGACCAGGCCACTGAGTCCACGTCACAGACAGCCCCTGATCTCCATATTAGGGAACCCACATGAAGACTGAGCTGCTCATGGACTACATTTGAGCATGGGGGCTATGTTCTCTGGTGCATGGACCTTGGATGATTCATTAGTCTCTACAGGGCCCCCTGAGCCCAGATTTTTTTTTTCTCTGTTGGTCTCCTTGTGGAGCTCCTTTCCCCTCCAGGATACAATGTGAATAAATTAATAATAATTAATATTTTTTAAAAGAAAATTAGAATTTTCCTTTCTGATAGAATTCTTACTGGCCATGCCATTGATCATGAGTTAATAAACAGAATTATAAAGACAGCAAAAAAAGAAAAAAGAAACATGGTCATAACAATTCCTTACTAAAGGAGCCGTTTAACTACCATATGCTTAAGAAAAATTAAATGCAGCCCAATGATAGCACATGCCTTTACTTCCAGCACTCTGGAGGAGGAAGCAGGTGGATCTCTCAGTTGGAGACCAGCCTCATCTACAGAGTGAGTTCCAGGATGGCTAAGGTTACACAAAGAAATCTTATCTTGAAAAACAGAAAGAAAAAGAAAGAAAGAAAGAAAGAAAGAAAGAAAGAAAGAAAGAAAGAAA
>NW_026594462.1:4882515-4970484 GCF_907164565.1 Psammomys obesus
AAAGAAAGAAAGAAAGAAAGAAAGAAAGAAAGAAAGAAAGAAAGAAAGAAAGAAGGAAGAAAGAAAAGAGAAAGAGAATGGGGGAAAGAGGGTGGGAAGATGGAAGGAAGGAAAGGAAGAAGGAAGGGAGGGACGGAGAGAGGGAGGGAGGGAAGGAGAGAAGATTAAATACAAAAGTATCTAAATAACAAGCCCTGCTTAATCAGTAGTTCTGTCCAGCTGTTGGCTAATTCTTCTAAGTGAAGAACAAAAAGCAGTGTCTGAAGAATCAGTTATCAACATTGCACAAATATCAGTTAAAAATATGTAAGTGAAATCAAATATAATGGTCATAATTTGAAAAGATGTTCTAACCTATTTATAAAATCAAACTGAAGCATAAAACATAAATAACAAAAGAGATTTTGAATTGCCCATATTACTTCTGTTATTTATTACATGGTTTTCAATTTTGTCTTTTTTTAAAAAACCCAGAAAGGCAGGTGGGATAGTTACAAGTTTGCCAGCAGTTAAGAAATTTCTGAATAAACAACACAGTTCTTTCTTTATCTTTTCAGTTGATTTCTGGTTCAGGGTTTAGAAAATTAAATGAGTAGTACATAAAAGCTGACTCTCACACACGTATAAACTGTATATTCATCATTTCAAGGGAAAGAAACTATACACATATAAACTGCCAGTCACTCAAAACAAAATCTTCCAGTGGTAATGCATATTATTACTGAGAATTAAAAATGTTCTCACCAAACAAATGACGATCTAATGAAGACATGCTGTGCACAGCCTTAGCTGACTGCACATGATCAATAAATAAGAAATGACATGTACAAACAAATGAGACTCAAACACAAAAGCAAGTCCTTACTTTTATAAAAACTTAAAGCTTACTGGCTTTTAAAATTGGCTCTCCTATTCTGAATAAAGTAGAGGGAATCTAGGAAGAGAATGGGACTGGGAGGAAAGGAGGGAGGGGCCTGTGATTGAGGTGTTAATTAAACTATTAATTAATTAATTGAAATTTAGCCTTAGAATTTTTTTGGTAAATATGAAAATAAGATAAATTAGAACTTCAGTTTTATTTTTGTTTCATTATATAGCCTACATATTACTTCCTTTATATCCCATCATCAGTAGGAACAGAGATTATGAGTTAAACTTATCACTATTAATGTGAAAAAATATATATATATATATTTGGGGGCAGATAAATATTATTTTTGTTTCTCGGCTTGAGAGCTTTTCAATTTCTACTCAATGTTTTTATTTCTTTAGATAAACTAATTAACCCAAGCTTCCTTCAATATCCTGTTAAAGTAAAAACAAAGTAAAAATCATTCAGAATGTTAAATGAGTCAAATACCGTGAGTTTTCTCTGCTAATGTTACAGAACATAAAAAACGATCATCAAATGACTATCAAAGAAACACATACAAGAACCAGGCAGATTGCTTTGCTCCAGTTCTGCGGATAATAAACTTTTGCTCCTTACACTGTAAAGTGGTTTAGCTGTGATGAAGAATGCTGCAATGACTAGCACAGGACAGCTTCTTCATTACCTCAAGATTTTCTAGAGTACAGGACCCAGCTGGAACAGAGATGTTCTGTGTCTCACTCACTCTCAGGAGATATTGTTCATCTACTGGACAGCAAGGTTCTAGAAATCACTCCTCGAGGACACTCAAGTACATTCAAATTCCTTGGCTTGCTGAAGAAATGATGCTGTAATTTCTGGGGTGGAATGAAAACTGCCAGGTACAGATGCATTCTATGTGCCCCGAGACATGACCAAGCAGTCAGAAATCTATAGCTCAGCCCAGTGACCAATGGCAGCTAGCCTGATGACCTGTATATAAACGATTATCTCGCTTGTGACTAATCCATCAGTGTGCAGATGTTGCCTCTACCAGACCAGGAATGTCAGTGCTCATCATGGCATGTGAGTAAACATTTCTGCCACCAAAAAGAAAATCTACACACAGAAGAAAGGAGTTGCCAAAGAAATTAGGGCTTCAGTAATTATGAAACCACAAGGTACTAGGCTTCTTACATCAGTCAGAGATGAATGGGAACACTTGCAAAAATATTTCACCATTAGTCTGATTTGTGAAAGAAAGCCACAGGAAAAACAACAGGAATTTTTAAATTCCTTTATTACCCAATACAATTATATGTTTCAGCCTAAACTAATGCTGGCAGTACTCCGCGGGATTCTTTCATTCCTCAGGGGTAAAATGAGAAGCAGAACAAATATGGGCAGTCTATGTTAGGCTTTCCCTGTGTATCTCAGAGAGACATCTCTGTTTAAAAATGGGCATTAAAACCTGCCTGCCAACACAGTTTTGATTCACTATTGTCTCAAAGATAGTGGCTGAAACAAAAACAAACCTCAGGCCCCCAAAACCACATCAATACCTCCCTTTTCATGAAAGCACCATTCTTTCATGTTCAACTCCCACAGTGGCCTTTTCATCACCTTCCTGCTTCCAACTTTTATTTTCCCTCCATATGTTAGCAATGTTAAACACACACACACACACACACACACACACACACCAGAAGCCAAAAGTCTAGCTCAGTTTACTTTCAAATACCACCAACCCCAACCAGGTAATGATTGCTTAATTTAGAGTAAGAAAACACTTTCTTAAAAATAGTAAAATTATAATGCACAAAAAACATAAATATGTCCTGTGATATTTGGTTTCACCTGAAAATGAAAAAAAAAAAAAAGTCAAGCAAAATGCTGCATCAACTCAAAGGACTACCACCTAGACATCTAAATAAAATGGTGCATCCCTCAGTTGTATGGATGTGATAATGTCCAGAGAAACACAATATAGAAACTCCCAAACCTGTGTAAGAGGCATGAATTCAAACTGTTTACATATGTAAAGTGCTTTACATACCTGGTAACCATTTGATGACTACTAAGTTGTTCTGACTTCCCTCAGTATAAGGGAATAAGGGGAAAAGGCAAGACAGTAGCATGATAACTTCTATGACTGTTACCTTCACTTCTTCACTTAGGCCTCCTTTGCTCAGTCCAACACACCGAGATGTTATACTACAGCTTTTCTTTCTCAACTGCCATAAATGGTGCATCTGATAACTCATCCCCTGCAAGGCCAGCCTCTAGCTTTCACAAACATGCCTGCTTACATTGGGAATGATAAGTAATGTCTTACAAAAGGAGAGAGATCTCTGAAACAAGAAAAAAAGGAAGAAGGATCAGTTATGAGCTAGAGAAGACAAATATTCAAATCAGGTCTGACACCTTCTCCTATGATGTTAAAAAAAGTAATTCTACAAAAATAATTTTTCAAATCACAGAGAAAAAGTAGCAAAAATGTAATTTAGTTGCAGTTGTTGATATAAGCATATGAAGACCTTATGGTACCACTGTTCAAACACAGGTTACAAAACCAAAAAAGATTACAATAGCTTCTCCAAATATATACGTCTAGTTAATCATGCTACCTTAATTCTTTTAAAAAAGTCTTTCTTTCAAACATTTTAAATAACTATTTGTCAAAAGTATTATGCTAAATTAATTTTGAAGAATAACTGGCATTTAATTCTATGTATGTATTAATTTCAGTTATTGATGAAATATGACAACACAGTGATAGGAGAAGCCATGGTACCCTGTATCAGACAAGATTTCCATATAAAGTAGGAGGTGGATTGACCAGAAAGCGTCAAAGTAGTTTTGCCATTTGTTTGTTTGCTTGTTTGTTTGTGGATTTTTTCCTATTAAAGTGCCCTTGAGAATCTGGAAATAAAGGTTCAACCCCTACTCTCTATCACACCCCTCAAATTAAGTGTTCTAGGACAGAACAAGACCACACTCAAGACACAAACGAGATCTTTATCATTCCATAGGAAAACCAAGCACTCCTACTTTGGGCAGAGCTACAATTTCCTAAATTGTGCCTGAAATAAAAATAAGAGCGAAAAGGTTGGCTTCAGAGGACTTCCTGGATGTGACTCAGGCTGCTAGAAGTCAGAATAAAAGGAGAGAAAGCCAAGACCTTATCCAAGTAAGTCACTGACTACAGGAGTGGCTGTCAGTAAACTCCAAAACAAGATCTGCCACAGATAAACGACAATACTTCTAACTCACTGAGAGTTCACACAGATAAACGACAATACTTCTAACTCACTGAGAGTTCACACAGATAAACGACAATACTTCTAACTCACTGAGAGTTCATCTGGCTCTGTGCTGCTTTATACCATTCTAAGTTCACCAAGAAAAATAATATTCTGCCAAGGAACATCTTAATGACACAGGAAATTGTCTATGCCTGATAAGGTCACTGTGTTCATAAACAAAGTCTCTTGAGACTAAATTGGCTCCTAAGCCATGCCAGGATATACATTTAAAAGCCATTTAAGAAATAAAAACAACGCAGTCGATTTTCCAAGGAATAGAAAGAATACCTGGCCACGGTGTGAGCACCTGGGGTCCAGCCCTACGTATGCCCCAACTGCACGTCCCTGGAGTTCTAAATCAGTACATTAGTGAAACAGTACTGACTTGGCAGGTCCATTGGTTCTTAAACTCTCCTCCCATGAAATAAAGTGCTAGGGTGCCATAAATCAAGACTGTGGTTTTCTATAGCTAAAATCAAACAGTAGGTATCTGTCCTCAACGTTTTTTCCCGTCATTTTTTTTCTCATACCTTTGGAACTTGAAACTACTAGTCTGGGTGGAAAAGCAGAAATTTATTACTAACATAAAAGAGCAGATTTGGGGTTTTATTTTTCCAGTTTCATGTGTTCAAGGTTGGAATTTTAAATTTCATACCTAAAATAGTCATAGTACTAGTAAAATTATTGCTGGTTCAAGTAACAGAATCAAACATACCAGGTTTTCATAACATTCCAAAAAATAAAAAGCAAACATATCTTCTATACGTCTCCCTTGTAGCTGACTACACAATCTGACTTGGGACCCACAAGTTTCAGAACTTTTAAGAGAAAGGAAATAACAGTTCTATCCACACTGGTTCCCAGGAGGCTGAGGTCCCTCCTGATCTCCAAGACCCATGGGCAGCTTCCCTTGCTCCTAGCCTCCTGTCTGCCAGTACCACTCCTTTCTATCACTTTATCTGCTCCTTCGCAACTTCAAAGTGATTGTTATTAATGTGAGGAACAACAGCGTCTTCTATCTCTAAGTGTCTCACTGATCCCAGCACTAATATGCAGAGGTGAAACTATCCAAAAAACAGAACAATCTTTTCAAATGTCAAATTAAGATTGGTAACATTTTACCTTAGGAACTAGTGTAAAATACTGAATGATGATATATGGGCCACTGATAGTAACGGTCCCAATGATGAGCAATAAAAATTACCTACAAGCCAATAGAAATGCTGAAATCATGTGGCCACTTCAAATTCCCATCAAGAGTGTCTACACCAAGCCACTCAGCCTAGAGGGTTCAGTCCATGCTCCTCCCCCAGAAGCTTTGTCTCCTTGGTCACATAAGTTGCATATACTTCGACTGTTGCAACATCTAACCACACTAAGCTGCACAAACTGATCTTTTCACCAACCCCTTAATACTTTGAGAATTGTATTTTCCTTTTTTCTTTTTGTTTTTTCATCCATACTGCAAGCAGTTTATATTGTGTCAGCATAAACCAAGGCCAAGCTAAAAGCTAGAAGGCATGTTAAGAAACTTAGGAGAAACAGTTACTACAAATGTAATAAACTGTAGAAGTTAACAGGGAGCTAGAGAGATGGCTCAGTAGTTGACAGTGCCTGCTGTTCCTCCAAGGAAAGCCAAGCCACATCCAGGCAGCTCATAATGTGCAATGCCAGCTCCAAAGGATCCAGTGCCCTCTCCTGGCCTCTGGAGGCACCTGCAGATACACAGCATTCACGTAGAGAGACACATACACATATACAACCTTAACTTCACCTCCAGGGCACCTGACACCCACTTCTGCTCTCTGCAATAATGTGGCCGGGCACACACACATAACCAATATTAAAAAACAAACAAACAAATAAACAAAAAAATAACCTATCCCCTCAAGGATAGTGTCTGAAAGAAATTAAAAAGAAACAGTGTGATGCAGGCATGGTGGCGCACACCCGTAATCCCAGCACTCAGGGAGGCAGAGGCAGGCGGATCTCTGTGAGTTTGAGGCCAGCCAGGTCTACAACGCAAGTACATGGCAGCCAAAAAATACACAGAGAAACCCTGTCTTGAAAAGCCAGAAAAAGAAAATAGTGAGGAAACCTATTTTAGTATGATGACTTTCCTTAAGCTCCAATGCAAATAAACTTTGAGACAGAAATAATCAAAGAAATGTAATCACACTTTGGCTATTTTATAATACTTCAGGATCACCATATTTGACACAATAAATAAAATGTTATTTTTTTGTAGAGGCCTTATCTTTTAAAAGAACAGTTTGTAATATTTATAAGTAACATAAATACTGTATCTAAGAACTTCAAATTAACCAGTAGCACAAAAGAAATATTAGGCATGTAAAACAGATGGTTGATATGTAGGATTCACTATATTATTCTGTTTTCATAATTCTATTAATTTTTAAGTCTTTGAAATGCTAAACATAGTCTAGTCTATCCTACCCCTTCTGATTCACCATTTTTGGTAGTAATCTGATTTTAGCCATCTCACCTAGCCCTTCTAAAATAGGTATAGAACATAAGACAAAATGTCACAGCAAATCAGCTTCAGTTCTAGAAAATGCACACAGCAAAAGCGCACCCAGCCTGCCCACTCTTGGGTGGCAAGAGGAGGATCAAGCTTTAGAGCTACCTCTTGCCCACTCACATAGACCTAGAAGGATTAATCACAACCAGACAAATCTGATGGCTTCTCATGACTATCCAATCTCATCAAGTTTCTTTACATCACTTTCATACAAAGGCAGCTCCTAAGATGTTTTCTAGGAAACAGCCTAACTCATACCACACTCCTGAAAATAAATACAATCAAATTTATGAAGAGAAAATAAAACTAACAAAAGTGTTCCTATAGGTGGATGCTCTCACAGGAAAAGTAAATGTCATGATCATACTAAAGACAAAAAATTACATTGTCTAAAATAAAACATTATATAATATATTAGAGATGGTGTGATGGTACATGCCTTTAATCACAGCACTCAGGAGGCAGAGGCAAGAGGGTATCTGTGAGTTCAAGACCAGTCTGTGACTCCCAGGACAGTCAAGACTAAATTGAGACCCTGTTTGAAAAAAAAAAAAAGCAATAATAACCAAAATATAATATAGGAGACAAAAGTAAGTATCACAAAACTCTACTCTTCTCACTTGCATGTAAAAAGACTTCTACAGAAAGAAAGTACAAATAGTCATACCAAAGAAATTTAAGGTAAAAAATGGGAGAAGTAAAAATAAAAAATGAAACTAAAATTGCAAAAACAAAATTTAAATCCAGAAAGAACAAGGAACAAAATTCATACAAGTAATGGTCAATGAAACAATCTATATGATAGACAAATTTGATATGCTTTCTCAGATTAAAGAACAGGAAATAAATGCCTACAAATAATACAGAACACATCACAAAAATGACAAAACTTAACAAAAGTCAGGTCCTCCAACTCCTACAAAGGTCAAGAACACATAAAAAACAAAACTAAAAGGGCAGAAATACATCTAAACTTACATGTAATGATGGTCATTATTAATGTTTACCTCTTCATTAAAGACAAGCCTCTAAAACTGAGGGGAAAGGTAAGATGCCTTGTCTGAAAACAACCACATCAGGTATCTATAAACAGATAACAACAAAAATAAGAAGTGACAATATTAACATAAGACACAGCAAAGTCAAAGCAAAATTATATGAAATTATAATTGAGACATAATAATTATGAATTTCTGTGTGAAATATTGTTGTACTGAAAGAATTAAAAGGACAAAAAGCAAAGCTTATTCAGAGTATTAAATCCTCCCAAATCTCCTAGACACACATCATCCAGACTGATGCGTTCCACAGGGAAACATTACAAATCACAGAGTTGTAATTCACATGCATGCGCACAAACACACATATATACAGACCTCACTTTTAAACATTTTGAAGTATTTTTAAAACTAATAATCTACAAAGTTCCAGTATACAAGGCCACATTCTCAGTTGTAAAAACATTAAAATTAGTAACTAATTTCAAATGAAACATATTGGAAATTTCATAATACTAAAATAAAAATACAGGGTTGTAGTTTATTTCTGAAACAAGACTGTCATTTATCAGTATTTAAGAAATTTAACCAAATATACACAAGAGAAAACATCTAGCTTTAAAACTGCGCTTACTAAACAAAAATCTTCATAACTACCCCTATACCAAGAATTTTTCATTTTTCTTTTTCAAAAGAAGAGGGAAGAAAGGGAATGATTCACAGGAAGATATTAAGGGAGTTAAAGAACAAATCCAGAGTTTAAGACAAGAGGCTCTGAATAAAAGTAAAACAGAAGAACTGAAGATGTTAATCAAAAAGGTGATCCCTATTTCAGAATGACCAGTTTTCAGGCACCTGTACCCAGATGATGAACCGATAATGCTAACTAACACCAGATGCTTCCATGTTTTTAGAGACCATTGAAGGAAAGAGGGCAGGCAAGGACATAAAGCTAGTAGTTTAGAAGGGTTCAAAAAGTAGACACTGGAGATACATAAGACAGTTTATATCCATTTTTCTTAGATAATTTAATTTTAACTGACTGAACATTGACTTAAATTACAAAGAGAAGTACAAACAGGAATTTCTATTTTATATATAGTAAAGGAAGATATTCTAGCTAGCAGTTCTGAGAAGGAAACAGCTAGGTTAGTATCCTACATGGTTTTCTTATTGCTGTGATAAAACTCCCCAATAAAGCAACTTAAGGGAGAAAGGATTTATTCTGACTCACAGTTTGAGGTTATAGTCATCAAAGCAGGGAACTCACAGTGGCAGGAGCTAGAAGTAGATGGTCACAATGCATCCACATTCAAGAAGTAGAAACCGATGAACGCTTGTGCTCAGCTCTTTCTCTTTTTATACAGTCCAGAATCCCAGCCGAAGAACTGTTACCACCCACCTCAGATGGGTCTTCTTACCTCAATTAGCCTTATCAAGATAATCCCCCAGAGAAACGCCCCAGTGTCCATCTCCCAGGTAGTTCTAGATCTCATTACTATTAACAAGTGATATTAACCATTTCAGTGACCTACTGTAGTGACAACTTTCAAGGGGAAATAAGTAAAAAATATTGGTATTATAAAACAGATAAATTCTACAATGAATAGTATAGGAAAACATTTTATTGGATTATTTGTCAGAAGTTATGAAGCTCAAGCATGTAAATCTGTTTTCTTTTATGTTCCCTCCTTTCTTCCTGTCCTGGTGTCAGAAACCAGGTAACATTTCCCCACATCCAGGAAGTGAAGGTTGACATTGCCAAAAATGGACACACAGTTTATAGAGCTAGCAAATATCTAATTGCAGTCTCAGATCTCAATAAATTATGGTTGGTAGGAACCAATCTTAGTCCTAGATTTTATACTAGATGAATTACAAGCTCTAAAATAATGCTAACTAGTCTTGACTTTGGGTAGCTTCATTTATTAAATAATTGTACTTCTTTAAAGCTTAAACATCTTTCTATGATTAAATATCGGAGGCTCAGAATACTTGAATTTCAACAAAATATGGACTAACATACTATCACTTGAAAGATTTGGAAAGTCATGTGGGTATGTGTTTGTGAATATGCTTTTTACAAAACAAAAACTCAAAGGCTAAGGAATAAGGATCACTACTTCAATGCCACCCAGAGACGTATAACACGTTTCACAACAGCATTACCCTGTCTCAGAAGATAAGTAAATGAAAGACACAAATGGAAAGGTATAAAGAGAGGGAGAGGAGGAGGAGGAACAGGGAGGCATGGAGGGAGTGATGCGGGAGAGAAGGAAAGAAAGAGGAAACAAAAAGAAAACACAGGATTTACTAAATATCATTCTTTCACATTAAGATAGCTTCATGTCTTATACAAGAAATTTGTAACTCAAATTCAGGGATTAGGAAAATGGCTCAGTGGATAAAGTGCTTTCCTAAAAAGCATGTGGACTTGAGTTTAGATCCCAAATTTACCTGTAATCCCAGTGCTAAGAAGCAGAGGCAAGAGGATCCCAGGGGCCTAGCTGACTAGCCAATCAAAGCAAGTGGTGGGCCCCAGGTTCAGTTAGAAACCTTGCCAAAAAAAAAAAAAAAAGAAAGAGAAGAAAAAGAAAAAGAAAAAGCTGAGAGCAACAGAAGACATCTGACATCAAATTCTGGCCTCCATATACACCTAAGTACATACACATTTGCATTACACCACACACAGTATTTTTATTAATTTCAATTGTTTTACAACTGTGTCTACAGATATTTTACATTTGCAGGATAAAGAATATTATTCTGTGAGCTAAAGATATAACTGTGTGATAAAGCATTTATCCAAAATGTGAAGGGCCCTGGGCTCAATTTTCTGAGGTAGTGAGTCTTAGTACTGGCACAGACATCCTAAAATATAGAGTTTTGATTTTCCTCTTAAGTATTTTTCATATTGTCAAAAACAACTTAAAAAGCAAGCAGTAGAATTTAATACCACTGGTGTGAAGTAATGTTTTTCAACCTATAGGTTGAAAATAGGGTCATGATCCCAATGGCGCTTTCAAAGGGGTCACTTAAGACCATCAGAAAACACAGATATTTACATTATGATTCATAACAGTAGAAAAATAGAGTTATAAAGTACCAACGGATATGATTTTATGGCTGGGGGGTCACCACAACATGAGGAACTGTATTAAAGGATCACAGCATTAAAAAGGTTCAGAACCAATGTGCTAAAGGCTCAATGATCTATACAAAACAAGTACACCTGCCCTTGCTGTTACAGCAACATAAACAGACACTACCAAACACCAATCAATTAAATCATCATTTAGAAACAGAAACAAGATTTAAAGTGAGTCCACCATAGCACTAATGAGGATATTTCTTGAGAAGGACAACAGGAAGCACAAGTTAGCTTCCGTTGTATTAATCATGCAGCTCATCTGGGTCTGTGGTCTGGGTGACAGCAGCTAAGTTGACTGCTCAGGGACTCAGGACTGAACCCAATAACTAGCAAAAACAGCAAAGGCAAGAGATGCCAAAGAATGTGCAAAATTAAAGCATACTTGAGAATACCAAAGGCATCCTCTCAATAAAAAATAAAAATAAAATAAAAATGCTGGGATGTCACTCCACACAGCCCACACTAAGTCAAACACTGGAATTTTTCCTGAGAAGCTAACACTACACAAAAGGGAATCACCGGAATGAATGTTTTCTCAGCTGTAGCCCTAGCTAGAAGCTAGGTCCATTGTGGTAATTCCAGTTTGTGGATAGATTTTGATCTTTTCTTCTTTTGTATTAACTAAGTTAAAAAAAAAAAAAAAACTTTAGAAAACAAAGATTACTTGAAAAATGAAGCTTTGTAAAATACAAAACTGAACTTTTCAGTTTTCTCTTATTAACAAAATCATGATAAAGCTGTATTATATCATTACCACAATGTCTATTGATACCTCATTACTTTAGTAATTTTTTCTTCTGTGGAATGAATTAGGACATAAGTCACTTTGGAACAAATATCTAAAATGAACAAACCATCGTATTAATTCCAAAAATGTTAGTAAGAATATCTAAAATAACAAATAAACAATGTTTCTTTTCCCAAGGATTTTATACTATTATAACTAGCTGGAGACCCTCAGAAAGAATACTTCACTTAAAACTTCCTTTCCAAGTCACCTATAGAAATAGAATATAAGAAGGATCTAGGAGATAAAGTGTGACTCTCATCCCTCACCATAGAAGCTTCTTTATGCAGAACATACACTGTTGGATCCACAACTGGTCAAAATATGGAGAATAAGTAATATGAATGCTTAGCCCAAAAGGAACATCCATAACATAATCTCTCAGGAAAGTGTGAGCATATTGTGGAAGACAGGGGTGTACAGATCATAAGAGCCTGAGGATCTGGACAGCTGCTGCCTGACAGTGTCTTTAGACAGTACAGGGAGCTGTACCCATGAACTCTCCTACTATAGGGCTGCCAGCACAAGACCTATAAAAACCACACCTCTCAACATGCCAACGTAGACGGAAGAAATGTTTACAAGGTTCCAGCCTTAGATAAGGGGCTTCAGGCAGTCAACAGCTGCTGAGTGAGTGATAAACAGTTTGGTTTTCTGGTTGTTTGGTTGGTGGTGGTTTTGAGTGAAAAGACCCCAATACTAAGGGACCAACCCGAACACATGCAATTAAAAGCAACACTAATGGTCTCAGTAAGGTGGAGGTGTGTGTGTGTGTGTGTGTGTGTGTGTGTGTGTGTGTGTGTGTGTGCGTGCGCACGTGCACCCTTGTGAAATAATCATTAAAAAGGAGGTCGGGGATTCCTGGAGGGACACAGTAGGAGCTGGAGAAGAGAAGAGGATAGAAATGGAAGGATGCAAATATAGTGTACTCATGTATAAAATCCTCAAAGAAAGAAATAAAAGATCTGTGAAATTCCATATGTAAAGGAGGAGACTACAGAAGCACACAAAAGCTAGGGCTGGTGATACATATCCTGTAATCTAGTTATTTGGAAGCTGAGGCAGAAGATTCACAAGTTTGAGATCACCCTTTGTTATACATCAAAAACATTCCTTTAAAAAAAATAAAGTACATAAGAGTTACTTCGAATTCTTAAAATGCCCACTCATCTCTCTTCTCAAAAGTACCTCTTTTCCTCAGAAAATGACATAGACACTTAGTATTGATTCATTCTTGATTCCTTAATTGCTTTAATCCAACCTGTTAGCAAATCCAACCCATTAGCAAGTCCTATCAGTTTAATTTCTAAGCAATACGAATAAATATAGATTTCTCCATCTCCTCTGCCTCCATCATTTTTCCTAGACTACTACAAAAATCTTAATTTTAATCCAACCCTGATCCCCTAAAAATCTCTACAAAGTAAAACTACAAAACTATAAATAAAATCATACATCTATCAACAATGGCATTCTAAACAATATAATGGCTTATGTGCAAGGAACTGGAGTTACAGGCTGCTGTGAATTGCCATGAGTATGTTGAGAATCAAACCCAGATCTTCTGGAAGCACACCCACGGCTGCTGAGCCATCTCTCCAGCCCTATAATGGGATTTAGAATTAAAATGGATAACAATCTCTGAAAATGTCTGTGAAGATCAGGTTAACTGAGGTGAGGATCCTTACACTAAATGTGGGAGGTTCCATTTCATGAGCTGTAGTTTAGGACTGAATGGATGAGTACCAGCATTCATCTCTCAACATCTCACTGCAGATGCAATATTAACCTTTGCCTTAAACTCCTGCCACCAAAACTTTTCCATCATGATGGACTGTTCCCTAGAAATATGAAACAAAATAAACCCATCTTTCTTAAAATGTGTTTATTATCAACAAGTAAGTACTATAGGAAACTGGTATCTGGAGTGAGGCCGTTGCTGTAATAAACCTAACCATTTCCATTTTTGTTTGTTTGGTTGGTTGGTTGGGTTTTTTTTTTTTTTTTTTTTTTTTTTTTTTTTTTTTTTTTTTTTTTTTAGGCCATTGGAACTAGTTGGTAGGAGGAATGTGGAAGAGTTTGGAGCTTTGAGTAAAAGTTTGATGAGTCATTCTGATGAGACTTTAGAAGACAAGAATGCTGAGGAGGAGAAAAATCATGAGGTTTCAGAAGAGAACAAGAACTCTGTCAGAAAATGGTCTAGGAGCCATTGTGTGACATTCTAGCAAAGAATCTGGCAGCAATCTTCCCTTAAGAACTTAAGAAATTGAGTGGTCAGGCCTGGTAGTGCATCCCAGCACTCGGGGAGGCAGAGGCAGACAGATAGCTGTGAATTCAAGGCCAGCTTGGTCTACAAAGCAAGGTTACACAGAGAAACCCTGACTCAAAAAAACAAAACAAAAACAAAAAAATACAGAACTTGAGTGAAAAATGCATAAAATATATTTGATGCCAAAACTGTTCACTTTAATGTGAAGTTTCACAGCTTCATTTGCAAAGTTTATTCTAACCATATTGACATTCACTGAGTTATATAAATTTGAGGCCTGATTAATTTTGATGTTTCCATTATCTCTACGTCTTTTTATATATAAAGTTTACTTAAATTTTTTAAAGAATTTGACAAAAAAAAAAAAAAATAGGCCATGAATTTGAAAGAGAGCAATGAGTGGTATATGGAAGGATTTGATGAGAGAAAAGGGAAGGGGGAAATTATATAATTATATTATAATCTCAAAAATAAAAGAAATAATTTAAAAAGATTTTGAGTGAGGTTAAATTTGAAAGTTGTGGACTAATTTGTTCTTTGGAAGAAACCACAAAACACAATAGCACTTGGGCTATGTCATGGTTACTGTTCACTGCTCTCATGCAGATCTATAGTGAGAGAGAACAAAAAGTGGTATAGAAAGGTAAAAAAAAAAACAAACAAACATAAAGTTTAATGAGAAAAGTATGTAAGCAAGCATTAAGATTTGGGAGGACAGACAAGCAAACATCTATAATTGTTAAAGAGTTTAAGGCCACTGAAGAGCAACCAGATGAGATATCAAGAAGGGTGCCCTAAAAGAAAGATCCCTATTTTTCATTGCTGAGAAATATTCCATTCTGTAGATGTACCACAATTTCTGCATCCACTCTTCAGTTGAGGGGTATCTGAGTTGTTTCCAGCTTCTGCTATTACAAATAAGGCTGCTACAAACATGGTTGAGCAAATGTCCTTATTGTATACTTGAGCCTCTTTTGGATATATGCCTAGGAGTGGTATGGCTGGATCTTGAGGAAGTGCTATTCCTAGTTGTCTGAGAAAGTGCCAAATTGATTTCCAGAGTGGTTGTACAAGTTTACATTCCCACCAGCAGTGGAGGAGGGTTCCCCTTTCTCCACAGCCTCTCCAGCATGTGTTGACTTGAGTTTTTTGATCTTGGCCATTCTGATTGGTGTAAGGTGAAATCTCAGGGTCATTTTGATTTGCATTTCCCTGATGGCTAACGAGGTTGAGCATTTCTTTAAGTGTTTCTCTGCCATTCGATATTCCTCTATAGAGAATTTTCTGTTTAGCTCTGTTCCCCATTTTTTAATTGGATTACTATAAGGAAATCATGAAATTTGCAGGTAAATGGTGGGAACTGGAAGGGATCATCCTGAGTGAGCAGTCCCAGAAGCAGAAAGACACACATGGTATATACTCACTCAAATATAATATAATATAATATAATATCATATCATATCATATCATATCATATACATAGGATAAACCTACTAAAATCTGTACATCTAAAGAAACTAATCAAGAGGGAGGGCCCTGACTAAAATGCTCAATCCCCATCTTGAAAGGAAAAGAGGATGGACATCAGAAGAAGAAGAAAACATAAAACAAGTTAGGAGCCTGCCATGGAGGACAGCTGAAAGGCTCTGCCCTGCAGACTATCAAAGCAGATGCTGAGACTTATGGCCAACTGTTGGGCTGAGTGCATGGAATCTTATGAAAAAAGAGGGAAATAGTAAGATCTGGAGAGGACAGGAACTCCACTAGGAGAACAACAGAACCAGAAAATTTGAACACAGGGGTCTTTCCAGAGTCTCATACTCCAACCAAGTACCATGCATGGAGATAACCTAGAACCCCTGCACAGATGTAGTCCATGGCAGTTCAGTGTACAAGTGGGTTCCATAGTAATGGGAAGAGGGAATGCCTCTGACATAAACTGATTTGCCTGCTCTTTGATCACCTCCCCCTGAGGGAGAAGCAGCCTTACCAGGCCACAGAAGATGACAATGCAGCCACTCCTGATGAGATATGATAGACTAAGATCAGAAGGAAGGAGAGAGGGACCGCCTCTATCAGTGGACTTGGGGAGGGGCATGGGTGAAGAAGGGAGAGGGAAGGTGAAATTAGGAGGGGAGGAGGGAGAGGTTTATGGGGGATACAAAGTGAATAAAGTGTAATTAATAAAAACATATTAAACTATTAGAAAAAAAGAGAAATATCCCACAACCCATGCATGAAATTATGAAAATGCAAATTCATTTGAAAGGAGAGAACATAAACTTAGACATTGATGACAGTGTTTCCTTCTCAAAAAATGCCATCCAGGAAACTGTTTCCTCAAGGTCAGTACACAAAGGCCAAAGCAACTGTGGTCCAGGGAGACAAGATTTCATGCCAAGCTAGTAGCAAAACTTAGCAGTATTGTATATATGGTGCTGATTTTGCAGGTATGAATGCTACCTACAAAGAACTGAAGAGATCATAGATTCTTATACCAAAACCCCCAAGAGCCACTGAGGCCAAGCAGTGTGTAGCTGGTCTGTGGTCCCTACAAAGGCTGTGAGAGGCTATGAACCTGTGAAGGCAAAGCCTATGTAGCAGTGGAGACTCTAGACTGCTAGAGACACCAAAACAATGGATTATCTGATGTAAAAAGCAGCAGGCATGGAATGGCTTGTCCTTCAGACAGAAGAGCTGGAGATGTGGGGCTGCAGAAGCCCTTTGGAGCCAAAATGATTCTATCATGAAACAGGTTCCAGATATGGAGCTACAATATTTGATGTTTATCCTGTTGGGTTTCAGTCTTACTTTGGTCTCATCTTTCCTTGCTATGGCTCCACTCTTTCTTGAGTCATTAATTGCCCCGAGTCTCAGATGATATTGGACTTTCTACTTTTAAACAGTGCTAGAATTGTTAAAGACTATGAGAAAATTTGAAGTATATATTTTGAATGAGCCTATGGAGACAAGGGATAGAAGGTTATGGCTTAAAAAGCATGTGTTTAAGTAGCAAGTTGACAAAAAAAAAATGGGACTGTGATATTTAAACTTGATTGTCATCTTGATGAGACTAAGAATCATTACAGAAACAAATCTCTAGGCAGGTCTGTGAGTGAAACATCTAGATTACATTATTTATGATATGAAGATCAATGATAAATGTGGGTAATGAATTTTGCCCCAAGGGAGTTGAGAAATGGTTAAGTAGGTGAAGAACTTACCATGAAAGCATGAGTAAGGGGTTTCAGATCCTCAGCCACTACATAAATATTATATGGGCAGGATAGCTCACCTTCATCCTTGCACCAAGAAACAGAGAAGGGATCTGTGGGGCAAGAAGGCTAGTTAAACTAGCCAAATCACTGAGTTCTGGATTCAATTAAAAGACTCTGCCTCAATACATAAGGTGGAGAGGAAGCAAAGAAGACACATTACATCAACTTCTGCCTTCCATGCACACACCCCCACATGAACACATACACATTTGCATTCAAAGCACACATAGGAATATATAATAAATGTGTGAATAGACAAAAATAGAAAAAATGTAGAAAACAGCTGCTGATTTTTAAAAACTGTGAAAACTATTGCAAAGTTTTAATGTATGCTATTAGAATATTGTTTGTGTAACAATTCAAGAAGTACTACAGACAGATGTTTATGTTATTGCAACCAAAGATCAGGCACATACTTTTAGAAAAGGCAATAGCACCAATTAATAGAACCTGGCATAAGTCTCCCTATTCAATTTAGCCAAAATAAGGCCAAGGGCATTGTTTAGATATTTCCATTAAAACACCTGAATATCTGAAACAACCTGGATAGGGTGGAATCTGTAACAAGCCTCTACAATTACTTATACAGAAACAATGTACTAGCTAGTCTTCTCATAATAAATTAAACATGCTAGAAGAATTTCAGCTCTAGGTTTGGTGTTTTTTCCAGCTACCTTTAAACACATGCTCTAAATACACACTAAAGACCATTGTTTTAGTTTGTTTTATTAATTTTTTAAGATTTGTTTTGTCAGGCAAGAACTTTAAAACCATACAACCATCTACCCAGGTTCACTTACCAAGTTTCAACTATTGAAGGCCTAAAATTACTAAGGGGTAATATGCTAAGACTCTCTAATAGGGATTTTAAACTAAATGAGTACTTTTTTTGGCAATCATTACCTTTCATACCCACACACTCACACAAATATATATATATGTTTATATGCATATATAAATATATTTATATGCAGATAAATATATATATGTATAAGTACATATACACCATATATGCAAGAAGGTATATATAATTATAAATAATTGTATGTCATATGTAACTGATTATCTAATAACTTAATTTTAACCAAGTGAAATCTACCTTTAATATTAATGATACCTCATAGTCAAGAACAATAACTTTTAAATTTTTTCCAGTTTATTAAAACATCTTAACTGACTTCTGCTCTCTAGACGACCATGTGTTTATAATTTACTTTGTATCATTTCTGATTTACAGACTTCACAATGTCATTACTTGTTATCGATAACAAGTCTTCCTTCACAAACCACCTTTGTAAAAGCAACAGATTAACAAATTGGTTTCAAGGGCTGTCTATCAGCAGTGGAACAGGAGGATGAGCCAATTGGCTAGCTAGTAAAGCATTCCTGTCTCAGACCAAGGAAAGGTCTCTTCATGACATCAAATTCTGTTTCATCGGTACCCTATTGGTCTGTGGATCCTTAGTAAGCAGGAAGACCTATGTCTTGCTTGGGAAATAAGTATCATTCTTTTGTCAATCATGTATAGTTCTATGTATGTGACTTACCTGTGCCCCCACCCCATCAGTCATAGTCACGGGCTAGACCTCTGTCCAAGAAAGCATAAGCTACTCCTTGTAAACGTACCAAGTAATTACACAAAACACAAAATGGAAGCAGAAGTACCAACAAAGAGGGCAAGGAACAGGAGGAAGAACAGAAACAAGAGGAAGAAAAAGAGGAAAAAAGCCTCAGTGTTTTATGTTGAAAACAGTGACAGCTACACAGCATTTCCTTCCATCACCTGGAGCTTCAACCATAGTAAAGATGCTCACAGGAAAGTGAAGGAAGCTCTGACTAAGATGATATGACCAACTTTTACAATAAAAATATTTATTGTAAATAAATAAGCAGACATTGGGATGTGTCTGCTTCTTTTTATAAGAGACAATAAATAACATCATCAACATTAGAATGAGTGAGCAATGACTTTTCTCTGAAGTTGTTTTATTCAAAGAGACTATTATAACAAGACATGATGGTGCATACCTTTAATACTAGCACTAAAGTAGCCAAGGTGGGCGGATTTGATGACCAGCTGGACTGCATAACAAAACTCCATCTCAAACAACCAAGGAATTGGTATCAAAAGGGTTTTCAACACATGTATTAGTTACTTTTTTATTGCTGTGATAAGACTTCATGCCTAAGGCAACTTATAGATGAAAGGATTTATTTGGTCTTACCTTTTCAGAGGGTGTCTTAGCTGAGATTTCTATTGCCTCAATAAAACACCATAACCAAAGAGCAAGTTCAGGAGAAAAATTTATTTGGCTTACACCTCCATATTGCTGTTCATTACTGAAGGAAGTCAGGACAAAAACTCAAACAGGAAAGAAGGAACTGATACAGAAGGGATGCTGCTTACTAGCTTGGTTCCCATGGCTTGCTCAGCCTGCTTTCTTTTTTCTTTTTTTGTTTTGTTTTGTTTTATTTTTTTAATTTTAGTTTTTATTAATTACAATTTACTCACTTTGTACCCCCCCTGTAGCTCCCTCCCTCCTTCCCTTCCAATCTTACCCTCCCTCCCCCTTCTCCACCCATGCCCCTCCCCCAGTCCACTGATAGGGGAGGTCTTTCTCCCCTTCCTTCTGATCCTAGAGTATCAGGTCTCATCAGGACTTCAGCCTTCTTTCCTATAGAACCCAGGACCACCAGCCCAGGGACAGCACCGCCCACCACGGGTTGGGTCCTCCCCACTGATCACTAACTGAGAAAATGCCTTACAGTTGGATCTCATGGGAGCATGTCCTAAACTGAGACTCCTTCCTCTCCAATAAACCTAGCTTGTGTCAAATTGACACACAAAACCAGCCAATACAGAGGGTGTGTCTACAACTTTCATGGCAGGGAGCATGGCAGCCAGCAGACAGACATGGCACTGGAGCAGTAGCTGAGAGTGCAAATGTTGATCCATAAGCAAGAGACAGAGAAATTTGGAATGTGGATTTTTGAAACCTCAAAGCCACCCGCAACCCTGTGACATACCTCCCCAAACATGGCCATAGCTCCTAGTCCTTCTCAAATAGTTCCACCAACTGGGGACCAGATATTCAAATAGTTGAGTCACTGGAGACCATTTGCATTAAAACCACCACAATTACTAGCAGGCAGATGATTTTTTTATTAAAATCAGCACTCTGGTTTATAAATCACTTCCATTCTTGTCTCTGAAAACAACACCCACAAGAAATTTGTCCATGATAATGGGCTCCCTGCAGAGCACCTAGCACCTAAGTCAAGGTCCACTGGTATCCAAGCAATCAGATCCTCAGCTACTCAAGCAGTATCACTTCTCAGTCTTACAACTTTCTTAGAGGAAAAAAAAAAATTATGTCCAAAAGAGAAGAAGAATTTAAAATGAGAGACACTAAGTTGCAAAGGTTCCGATACTAGAGACAACCTAAGCAGAATGCTCTCTTCAGACTAAAAGTCTAACTTAGGGGTCTCATCTTTCCTATTTAACACCTTATTTCCGAAACCAAATATAATTTAAAATGGTCAATAAAAATTATCCAGGCAGTGGTGGCACATGCCTTTAATCCCAGCACTTGGGCAGAGGCAGGCAAATTTGTGAGTTCAAAGCCAACCTGGTCTACAGAGAGAGTTCTAGGACAGTAAAGGCTACACAGAGAGACCCTGTCTCAGAAAACAAAACAACAGAAAACAGAACGTCAACTCTTATATTTTAATTTCTTTAGTTGTCTTATCCAAGAAATCTGAAGGCACTCTATCTTTATCATATAGCTTTCATCCTGAGATGAAAGTGGCATCATGACATGGAGGGGTTCATTCTCAAGGCAGAAAAAAAACATTTTTACCCATTTTTTTTTTCAGCAACAGAGTATTCTTGAGGTAATTTCAATGCTGAAGAACTCAACAATTATACTCCCATCTACGACGGCCAGGCTTCTTAACTCAGTGCTGCGGAGGTACCAAATCCCAGTTATCCTGGAGTTTTAGAGAGTAAGAAAGAGAGAAAGACAGAAACAGAGACAGGGACACAGAAAGATAAAGACAGAGAGACAGAGACAGGAAATGAGAATGATATGTTCATGTATGTATTTGTGTGAGAATCTGCACATACATGTCATGGAAAACATGTTAAAGTAAGAGGACATATAAGGGTGCTATTCCTTGCCTTCCACCTTGTTTGAGGGAGGAGTTCTGTGTTGCTGACTGCTATGCAAACCTGGTTCATTAGACTTTGAGCTTCTGGATTCTCCTCTCTCTGACTCCCACCTCCACAAAGCAGTTCTAGGATTAAGGTGCATTAAGGTACCTTTCTTTTATGTGGGATCTGGAGAGTCAAACTCAGGCTTTCACACCTGCACAGCAAAGACTTCACCCACTGAACCACCTCCCCAGCTCATTCTAGAAAGTTGGCATCAAGTCACAAGACTAAACTAATAACCATTAATTGCAATCCTTGACAAAGTACTGAGGCAGACAATCACATATATGGCAAAGAAGAGAGGAACACTAATGTCTTCCTTGAAGACAAAAACTGAGAAGAGTTACGAAGAACTGAACAGAAAGACAGTAAAAGGAAAGACCTTACCAGGGAGGGCAGCATTATAAGCAACAATGTGTTACATTTGGGAAAAGTAAAGTAGGCAAAAGGACAGTAAATTGTTCTTTATAGCCAAAGCTTGAGACAGATAAATGGAAAAGAAAGAACTGGAATGACAGTGTGGTTGTAGTCTGCTAGGCTACAGGGTGTAAATTACAAAGTCTGCCTACTGCCCTCAGACAATAGCTTTTAGTTGAATAAACTAGTGAAGAAAGACTAAATTCAGTAATCAGTAAGCCAGAAAGACTCAAGCACGGAATAAAGAAAATACAGACAAAAAAAAAAAAAAAAAAAAAAAGGATGAGAAAAATGAAAGAGATGGAACCCAGGTTGTTAAGTGGGGAAAAGAAACAGAAAATTATTCAAAAGAACAGGTGTTTGTGGCTTGGGTAACAGGAACCTAAGTAAAGCAAGTAATAGACCTGGGAGTGGAAGGAGAGTGGGTGCTTAGGAATGTGGGTTACATTTTACTACCCCTTGAGATTAGGGAGAGGGCTGCAGGTAGAGATACCAAGTCAACAACTAGAAATGCAGGGGACCTTATACTTGAAGCACTTGTTTTCTGATCCATAATGACAATTTCCAAATCCATATGATTATCGTAACCAACAGAGGAATCTATTCAAAGCAAAGATCCCTGGCATTACCCTAAGAAATACTAAGTAGATCTGGATGGAGCCCAAGAAGTCAAGAAAGGGAGCCACTGCTATTACTGTCTGTTCATACTGCAGTTTGTAAAATGCAGCCTTTGCCAGAAAAATACACTTACAAAGCATATTCACTTTGATGGCATTTGCAGAATGTGAAATTACATCTCTCTGGAGGCCTAGAAACATACTTCACATTTTAAAATAATTACTTCTCAGTCTATATTCCCCTGGTTGTGAGACATGGCTTTGCTATCCTTCCAGATTATTGATGGCCAATGTTTCTAACTACTACAACACAGAGACCAGTTCTGCTGAACCTTTTTGTAACCAGGACAACTCACTATTCCAAAATGACTAGGTTGTTTACAGTAGCCAACAAGCAGTTCTTTGAATGAAAATAATGATGATGAGCCAGCAATGGGATGGTTTGTGGTATCAAATGGGAATGCTTTACAGATACCAATAACTTCACTCAAGTCAGCTCCCTGTTACCAGGCTTCACACGATTTCTCTCTCCTTTTTCTCCTCATAAAGGTGAGAGCATAAAAGTCAGGAAGGCCAATGTAAAAATTCATACAGTAACTTTCATCACAACTGTGAAATGTTTCAAATTACAATTTATTTCTGCAGAAAAAGAGACAGAAAAAGAAAAAAAGAACAAACATGGAATGAAAAATCTGACACTGTGCACTGCAAGAATTGTGTTTTTTTCTAAATGTTTCTCATCAAAGAGCAAAGATACCACAGCTATCAGAGGAACCTTAACCATATCTGTCGCTTGCCTTTTCTTTTGTTTAAGAAGAGTGGGTAATACTCAAATTATTCTCCAACCTACTATTCAAAAAAAAAAAAAAAAAAAGGATGGGAGTGAGGGAAGATGGGAAAGAGGGAGAGAGAGGGAGAGAGAGGGAGGGAGAAAAAAGGGTAAAAGAAAAACCTTTAATTAGTCACTACCTATGACACAAAACTCGGTTCTCAGTTGTGTGTTGTTTCATGAGCCTCATTTTCAGAGATGAGTTTTGCTGTATTTCAGAGCTGTATTTCTGCTCAAGGTCTCCCTTGCTATGAAGGGCAAGGTAGAATTCCTACCCAGTGCTCCCTGAGGGCATTGTCCTCTTGACCAAGACTCCAAAGGGCTGCCAGAACACAGGAGAGAATATAAATACAAGTAAAAAGTGGGTCATGTTTAAATTCCTCAATCCCACTTGGGCCCAGGTAACCTTATCACCTCTGATCTGATGGACATACTGCTGCTTTCTCACACAAGGGTGATGTTCTCAGAGATGGAAACAAGTGCAACTGGCTCTCCCTTTACAGCCTCAGGAAAAGCTCTTAACTTGCTGCTGAAAGGAGCACAGCTGAGGAATTCACTTGGCTTAAATACTGGCGCTGGCAGCCTTCATTCCCAGCACTGAAAGAAGGGTCTAGGGATTTGTGGAGCCATTCTGGCTGTCACATCACTGGGATGCTAATAGTACTGGTGGATGGATATTAGGAATGCTATAAGTCTCATGACATCCAAGACAGCCTAAGGCTACCCAGAATTCATTATGACTTTCTAAAGTCTTGCTGAAAATCCATATGGGTAAAAGAATGTATTGTCTGAGAATAGACTCTAGCTTGGTTTTTACATTGACATGAAGTATGGGTTACAAAGTGTGTCACTTTTGTTGGTCTTCAGACCTGGACAAGTAACTAAGGTAACTTGTAGACCAAAGTGGACCTGGCTCCCAGGTTCTCCCAGCAACCCTTGGTCCCTACTTGCTGCAGGGTGTGGCTGGTATACTCTGCCCTCTACCCTGAACTCCCCAGCGCAGGCTTCCCCTCCCTCCACACTATATAATCTAGACATTTTGGTCCCCCCATCTCTCTCTCTCTCCCTCTCTCTCCCCCTCCCTTCCTTTCTCCTTCTGCTGCATTTATATACTTTAACTTATCTTGCTTTAGCTCATATCACCACTTCAATAAGGTTTATCAACTTAAAAAAAAAAAAAGTGAGCAGTATTTTATTACAAGTTTGACCCATCTTAAAAATGATGACACAGGCCAGAGAGACAACTCAGTGGTTAAGAACACATGCTGCTCTTGCAAAGAACCTGATTTAATTCCCAGAACCCACATGGTAGTTCCCACCATCAGTAATTCCAATTCCAGGGAATCCTGCACACTCTTCTGGCCTCTGTAGGCACCAGGAAGGCACACAGTACCTTCCATGCAAGCAAAGCATTCATACACATAAAAACATTTTCTTTTAGAAAAAAAATCTGACACTACCAACACAACGGGAGTGCTAGATGAGGAGCGAGCAGCCCTCAAGCATACTACCAAACGCTGCAGGGTGGCAACACACTGCGTACCAGTGTGTGAATTACAAAGCTCCAAGCCAAGGACCTTGTTTCTCCTTTTGTTGTAATACAAACACCAAACAAGAATTTCTTTAATGATGTACAGTTAAAGGACATTAAGAGTTGGGGATTTAGCTCAGTGGCAGAGCACTTGCCTAGCAAGCACAAGGCCCTAGGTTCAGTCCTCAGTTCCTAAAACTGTACAAATTTCACTCCATAACTAGAAAAGTGGTAAATTCCCACAAAATGATCCCATGAAAGAACACTAAAATGGAAGCTTAGTGAAAGTTCTAGGAGGTCAGAAGGAGAACATTATAAATATCACCTGTCTTTTTAAATTTGTCATGATACCAGTCAAGTTACTTGGTTCCCATGTCTCAGGAAATCTTGACCTAATCAGTTTTGTCAGCAGTTTGGACTCAAGAGGCAGAGAAGAATCTACCAATCAAGGTCCCTCTATATTTTACACACTTGCATATTTTTTTATTTAAAATATTACATTTTAAATTCATAGTAATCTCTGAAGCAATATACAACTAAAACTAAAAAAGAATTTTAATGCAAAAAGAAGTGACATTAAAATTTTAACAATGCAAAAAATTTTAACAATGTGAGACTTTTAACTTGTAGAAACCAACCTCATCATTCTTAAAGATCAGTCACTGTCGATCTCTGCACAGCACTGGGGTGAGACCCAGCACCTCTCACATGCTATGAAAATACTCTGCTGCTGAGCTATACCCCCAGCCTGACCATAGTTTAATAAAACACACACAACATTTAGTTTAAACCTGATATACAAACATAACACTAAACTGTACCTTAAAGCATTTTCAACTAATTTTATTCTTATCTTTATTAATCAACATGTTTTGCATCCTAATCTATTTATCATTATAACAAAATGGTTCCATTTTCATGTCAAGCCAGGGCCACAATGATTGAAAATGCTACCACTCATATACGATTTGGTTGTTGTGTTTTCCTAATTATGAAAGAAGGGGAAAATTTAAACAGCTTCCTTACACAATTCACGAACAGTTCTTTTAAAACCACATTAATTCCCCTGGCAAAAATAAAGACCTTAACAAAGATCCATTGTTTTGGTTTCTTAGTTGGTACTTGACTAGCCGTGCACAAAAGGTAAAAATTAGCATAGTCAATTGAACATATAAAGACATTCAGACACAGTAACTGCTTCTGCCAAGTACAGTAGCAATCTTTACTAAACACTATGTTGCTAGCCACAGTCACTTCTTAAACTATCTTTGGAATTATCAACCTTTACCATAAAGCAAAAGAAAATATTATTTTTAATAATATCAGTAAAGACCTTAGTTTCCTTTCTAAGATAATTATACTTGCGTGAAATTGATAGGAAAGACTTTTCTGAAAAAAAAAATCCTATAATTCATACAAAGAAAAAGGACTTTTCCTATTCTGTAACACAAATGATAAAACAATGACTCCGACTAAAAATTGTGACCTAAATAAACAGGAAAGTTCATATCAAATTTCTAAGGTATGTTATTTTTCAATAGGCTTTAAATCTATCTGAAAAAATAATTCCAAGGATTCTGAAAGCAGATGCCGAGACTTATGGCCAACTGTTGGGCAGAGTGCATGGAATCTTATGAAAAAAGAGAGAAATAGTAAGATCTGAAGAGGACAGGAACTCCACTAGGAGACCAACAGAACCAGAAAATTTGAACACAGGAGTCTTTCCAGAGTCTCATACTCCAACCAAGTACCATGCATGGAGATAACCTAGAACCCCTGCACAGATGTAGCCCATGGCAGTTCAGTGTCCAAGTGGGTTCCATAGTAATGGGAAGAGGGCCTGCCTCTGACATGAACTGATTTGCCTGCTCTTTGATCACCTCCTCCTCAGGGGGGAGCAGCCTTACCAGGCCACAGAAGATGACAATGCAGCCACTCCTGATGAGAGCTAATAGACTAAGATTAGAAGGAAGGAGAGGGGGACCTCCCCTATCAGTGGACTTGGAGTAGGGCAGGCGTGAAGAAGGGGGAGAGAAGGTGGGACTGGGAGGGGAGGGGGTGGGTGTTATGGGGGATACAAAGTGAATAAAGTGTAATTAATAAAAGTTAAAAAAGAGAGAGAGAGAGAGATAAAAATTACAAAAACCGAAGTCCACATCTTGGTCTGCTAAGGAAAATGGGTAACGTATTTGAACTTTAATGAATACATGTGCTAATACAAAGTAAAAACTTTTTTCAGACTTTCCCCTGACTTAAGTGGAAAGCGATATAGAAACTTTCCATTTAACTATTTAGTTCTTTAAAGAGAATAATAAATCCATAAAACTGACATGTTAACTTCCTAGCTATACTCTTTATTTTCTAAAGAATGTACATATAGAAATAATGTAGTATACAATAATTCATAGTTTACATTGAAAAAGCATACTTAGGAATAGAGACACAGCTCAGTGAGACATTGCTTGCCCATATCATCTGCCTGAGGCCCTAGGTTCAAACCCCAATACTGCAAAAAGAAAGAGAAAAAAAGGAGAAGTAGACATCTATTTGTTTTAACTGCAAATGTGGAAAATAGAGTTCCAAATAGGTCATAAATATATAACTGTCAGGACATTCCCAGATGATGATTTAAAATTTATATCGGCCAAAAAAAAAAAAAAAAAAAAAAAAAAAAAAACCTGGTCTATCCATTCTATTATTCTAACAAAGGTCTGTGTGTCCAAAAAATTGTAAATGTCAGTCAGTGATGATTCAAAGCCATCAACCTTCTGCCATAGCATTCTAAGACTGTGTGGAAATGTAAATAAATTCTTACAATGGCTCATAGAAAATGCCCTCTTTGAAGCATAGCAACTGTAGAACTTAATTATTGAAGACAAAACACTGCAGACGCTATATAATGGAGCCACCTGGTGGTCTGTTTTCCTACAAGATTAGTAAACACCCTGTGCTGTGCATGATGCCTTCAGTGCATCCTACACAAGGAAGATCTTCACCAACTCTATATCTGACATAGGGCTACTATCCAGAATATAAAAAGAACTCAAGAAGTTAAACAGCAAAAAATCAAGTAATCCAATTAAAAATTGGGGTACAGATCTAAACAGAATTCTCAAGAGGAATATAGAATGGCAGATAAACACTTAAAGAAATGCTCAAAGTCCTTAGTCATCAGGGAAATGCAAATCAAAACGACCCTGAGATTTCACCTTACACCCATCAGAATGGCTAAGATCAAAAACTCAAGTGACAACACATGCTGGAGAGGATGTGGAGAAAGGGGAACCCTCCTCTACTGCTGATGGGAATGTAAACTTGTACAACCATTTTGGAAATTAATCTGGCACTTTCTCAGACATTTAGGAATAGTGCTTCTTCAAGAGCCAGCTAGACCACTCCTAGGCATATATCAAAAAGATGCTCAAGTATACAACAATGACATTTGTGTAACCACGTTCATAGCAGCTTTATTTGTTGTAGCCAGAAGCTGGAAACAACCCAGATGCTCCTCAGTTGAGGAATGGATACAGAAATTGTGGTATATTTGCACAATGGAATACTATAAACAAAGAAATCATAAAATTTACAGGCAAATAATGGTAACTAGAAAAGATCATCCTGAGTGAGGTATCCCAGAAGCAGAAAGACACACAGGGCATATACTCACTCATAAGTGGATATTAGACATATAATATAGGATAAGCATACTAAAATCTGTACACCTAAAGAAACTAATCAAGAAGGACTCTGGCTAAGATGCTCAATCCTCATTCAGAAAGGCAGAGGATGGACATCAAAAGAGGGCCTCTGAAAGACTACCTTGCAGGGTATCGAAGCAAATGCTGAGACTTATAGCCAAACTTTAGGCAGAGTGCAGGGAATCTTACAAAAGAAGTGGGAAATAGTAAGACCTACAGAGGACAGGAGCTCCACAAGGAGAGCAACAGAACCAAAAAATCTGAGCAAAGGGGTCTTTTCAGGGAGATAACCTAGAACCCCTGCACAGATGTAGCCCATGGCAGTTCAGTGTCCAAGTGGGTTCCATAGTAATGGGAAAAGGGACTGTCTCTGACATGAACTGATTAGCCTGCTCTTTGATCACCTCCCCCTCAGGGGGGAGCAGCCTTACCAGACCACAGAGGACAATGCAGCCACTCCTGATGAAAACTGATAGACTAGGATCAGAAGGAAAAGGAGGAAGACCTCCCCTATCAGTGGACTGGAGGAGGGACATGGGTGGAGAAGAGGGAAGGAGAATGGGGTTGGGAGGGGAATAAGGAGGGAGCTACAGGTGGGATACAAAGTGAATAAACTGTAATTAATAAAAATTAAAAAAATAAAATCTAAAAAAAAAATATTCAGTTATCAAATGGCAGTAACAGTGAGCATCACAAGCCCCAACACCACGCAGAAGCACTGAGAGTGCACTGCTAAGTAAGAAAGACATTCTCCAAAAAATCCACTCTAGGCATCGCCGGGTCATATTATACTTTCTCAACATAAATCCAAACCAACTTTAAATGAATAAATAGGGAGGCAAATAAATAAATAAATAACACCATATGACTTCCTGTGGATTGTTTACTTCTTGCCCAGTTCTAGGAAGTTCAGGACAAAGCTAATTTAACTTCTAAAGGATGATAGTCCTGTCAGCAACACAGAAGTAGGTACTGCACTCACTGATCTTTCTTTCTGGGCACAGGGACATTTGCCTGTAGCTACAACTACTAAGACAGACAAAGGCAGGAAGATTGCTTGAGCCCAAAAGTTCAAGACAAGCTTAGGTAATATATCAAGAATCAATTTATCACTCACACACACACACACACTTCCAAAGAAACAAGGGAGTTCTGGGTCTATTTGGTCAGTCAAACCTTTATAAGAATAAAAATGGGCTCAAAGCATACCTTTACACGTTTGTCTTCAAACTTAACTACCCCAGCAGCTGGGGTGCCTTACATGAGACCTATAACAATTCCATTCATACTGACAAGATAAAATTTGAGTCCCTAGAACAATCCAGGGACATCCAGACAAGATGAGCCCACTGCTCCAATAGTGGCAAGTCTATTACATAAATAAACACTTTTTAACTAGATCTGATGCCCAAAGCACAGGAGGGAATTCAAGTCTGCTACTACAAACCCAGTTAAAACTCTGTGGATGTCACAGCCCCCAGTGAGAAAGTCATTGCTCTTTTTGCTCTTTTGAGACGATGTGCTTATCAAACAGCCCTCTAAATAACTATGTTTGTGCGCATAGAATAGTGTTACATACAGCTTTGGCCAGAGAAGCTTCTTTTCTTACTCATCAATGATGACTGCAGGGACTCATAACTGGTCAAAGTATTGAGAAGGGGCTGTTGAATGTCCAGCCATAAATGGTGCATCTATGTCATGTCCTCCAATGCTCATGGAACAAGGAAGATGGAGCAGAAAGAATGTAAGAGCTGGAGGAAGGAGAAGTGTGAAACTGACTTTCAGTTATAACATGGCAGATGGTAGCTATTAGCATCTGCACAAGATTGAGCCTTGCCAACACCTTGTCATGGAAGAAGACGTGAACTTACGTGTCTCCATTCTTCCTTGAAAATTTATACAAAACCAAAGGTAAGAGATAGGTATTTTATGTAGTAGTGCAGACACTGGTAAGGTACACATGCTCCTGCGTGCAACCTTAATTATAAGTCATTTACACATGCACACACAAACACATACACACATGAACACACACACAACATGAAATAAAGGAGATAACTAGGAAAAGGAACGGGATTACCAGGAGTAGGAAAGGAGACATGAGAAAGTAATAGGGTCAATATGATTGACATACATTATGTACATGTATGAAATGCCATAAATTAAACCTATTAGTATGTATAAGTAATATATGGTCAAAACAAACTATTAAAAAGCCAATGTAAACATTTGAATTATAAATAGGTAAAATCTAACAGCAGTCTATAGCCTCCTGCAACTTTTCACTCCTCTTCATTGTAGAAGCAATAAACTCCACATTAAAGAAATGCAATTACGAAGCTCACATAACCATTATAAACTCTACTCCCACCTCTGGATGTACTGGGATGTGTACCAGGCACAGATGCCAAAGGCTTCCCTCCAGGCTCCTCTCAAAGCATGCCACATTCCTGATTCATCCCAGAGAGTCAAAGACCACATAGATCATTGAGTGGAAATGCTGAATGGAAAGAAGGTTTCAAAGGATGCCTCCCTATTCATCCCCTAGCCCAGGTCCTCAGTGTAGGATAGATTGCTATTAAAAGACTCGTTTCCTGAGAAAAGTAGACAGTTACAGGGAAAGACCATTTGGCTGGAAGGAGGGGACATGTTGCCAGCTGTTTCTGCAGCTCTGCTCCTTGTGTGGTCTCCAAGGTTGCTAAACCTGACCACTTCAGGGGCCAGGTCTATAAAAATGAAGACATTTCCAATAAAAGGCCTGTTTGACTCTGCACTACTCCCCTTCACAAGGAAACACTGTCACTAGAGAAGCTCTGGCTTAGCTGTGAGCATATCAAATGTGTGATGGCCACTTGACATTTACCCCAGTGAAAATCTAAGTATCCTACTTCCTGGAAGCACTCTAAACAGGATGGCCTGGCTGTATTTTGACATACTTCCTAATTGCAGGTGCTCCTTGACACAGCCACCATTAAGAAATTAATACCAGAGCTGTTGTAAAGTCTAAAGAACAGTATGAATAGCCAAGTAGAGTAACCTACATAGATGGAAGGCAATTTCCTTTTCAAAAGTAGAATATCTCACTGTAAGTCTCATTTTATCAAAGTGTGATACAGAAATAACACAAATACTAGTGCAAGATAATACACACTAGACTCAGAATGCCTGGGTTCAAATGACAACAGTGTTATTATCAGAGAAATACTACACAGAGTAACCTTTCTAACACAGTGCATACATCCTCCCATGCTCCCTGTAAGTAGATGTTAAAGTTTGTGAAATACACTCAAGGAAGTAGCCACTAGGAGCAGAGTCTAAGACTAAGGTTGAGCCAAAGAAAGACCCATCTCTGGGACTACCTTAAAATGGGATAGGCAGAAAGGGAAGTCATTAACTCAGGCATGGTAATGGTTTTTGCTTTACCTACAAAGATCCATACACTGCTGAGAAAACAGTATCCTTCTTCACAAAGATGAATATCTTGGTTTGGTTTTCTACACATCGTGTGTGTGTGTGTGTGTGTGTGTGTGTGTGTGTGTGTGTGTGTGTGTGTGTGTGCGCGCGCCAACAACATGCAGAAGCCAGGTTCTCTGCTTTCACCACTTAATCCAGGGATTAAACTCAGGTCATCATGCTTGGCAGCAAACACCTTTACCCTCTGAGTCACCTTACCAGCCCTGAATCTCTAATTTCAAGCCATCTATACTATTTGAAAATATAATTTCCTTCTTCATAAAGACATCATAAATACAGCACTGTTCATTTCTTATTGAGCATAATGGTAAAAAAAATATTCAGACTATTTACCTTTTGTTTTAACTTTTATATCCACAGTACATACTGTTTATTCAACAATCAATATTTTTCTAAAAGTCATTCAGTAAAAAAGGATTTCCACTCATGAATGACAATAAAAAAATAAGTATTGTACTAAAATCTGTTATATCTTAACAAGAACTCAAAGCAAATTTATTCTCTAAAACAACAATCCCAGGGAGCCAGAGATCTCTCTAAAATGTAAACCAAATGTTAAAATGTAAATGATACTACTGCCTACAAAATCCAGCTTAAAATGTCTCCTACTTACTTTCTCCCTTCAATAGCTTCTCTCTCTCTCTCTCTCTCTCTCTCTCTCTCTCTTGTTTTTAACCTCTTCACTTTCTGCTCCCTTCTATATACACTGCAGCAATGTGAGCCTTCCAAGAACACAATTTGCTGGCTGATATGCCTCCTTTAGACTGCTGTCTTTTGTCCCATGATAATGCTTCAAAAATATTTCTTTGGGGGCTGGAGAGTGGCTAGAGAGTTAAAAAATACTTACTACTTTTTGGGGTTCAATTCCCAACACCCAGATGGTAGCTCACGCCCAAATATAACTCCAGTTCCAGAAGATCTGCTGCCTTTTTGTGGCCTCTGAGACACCATGTTTAAATGCTACACAGACATACTTGCAAGCAAAACACTCACATATACAAAATAAAATTTAAATTAAAAATTTAAATCTTCCTATTGCAAATAACCTAATGCAATGCCCTGTCTCCAAACCAATTCAATTTCTATTCACAAAATTCTTTTCATGTATTTACCATTTATCATTGTGTTCTACCACATCAACAAAAATAGCTTTAAAGATGCAATGCAAGCACTGAATAGCAAAGCTAATTAATATGTGAGATTTCCAAACAAAGAATATTACCAGGATTTTAAAATTACAGTATTTCAAATAGGTACACTGACTTCATCAAAAAGACTTTTCCCAAAGAGGAACTGCATATAATGAATGACAGATCTTCAAATACATCAAGCCAAAAAGAGGGAAGAAGGGGCATAGATTCTTACAACAAATATGGGTATCCATGAGGAAGACAATATAGCTCTTTGGTGTTTCCCAGTGATTCCTATAGGAACCACAGAATATGTCAATGAAGCAGTCCTGGGGCAAGAACTCCAAAATCATGTTATATTCTGAGCATGGAAAGTGACACCTGCAGCTCAAGAGTCCAATGCTGTGTATAAATTCCATGAGGCTCAATAGTCCATTATCCTAGGAGGGATGCTGCAACCTTGTTACCAGGTCAGTAGCCGCTTGGTCACAGTCCACCACAGCATACTTAATTAAAAATGGGTAAATTAATTAGTAAACAAATGAACATAGTAGCAACTATCTGTCTAAATGACAATGTTGAATATCAGGAGTTCATACGATTTTAATCTATCATATGTTGCAAAGAGTAAAATACTTATAATCTGTAGTATTTCTTCATAAATTTATTTTGGGAGTTTATTCCAGATAGATATTTCCTATAGACTTGTCCACCCTCATACATACTCACATGAACAGCCCCCTCCCAGTTTGACAATAATTTTATTTTAGCATAAATAGGCTCTGCTTAACTTTTGAGGCGCTAAGTAAGCAATACTGCTATTATGTAACTATTCCTCAAATCCTTCAAGCATTTGTTACAGAAACTAACAGAAGAGATAAGTGTGCCTGTGAGGTAGAAGGCAAAGCTCTTCAGGGATTCTCCAGTGCCTTCCAAAGCTAAAGGCTAAAATGTCTTTAGCTTTATGTAATAAACGTGCTAGGACCAAGTTCTTCCCATGAATCCTCAACTATTCAACTCAATGTAATGACATGCAGTGCTGTAATGAGACTAGAATGGAATGAGACAAGACAGATGATACTTAAAATATTTTTTAAATCAAAAGAGATGAAAAATTTAAAACTATTAGAAAGCTTACAGACACAAGTTTTAGATGGGAAAACTATTTGTGTTCAACTTAGTATTTTTCCAATGCTACCTCATTCAACTATTATTATTGCTGTTGACACATATAACCATATAATAATAACCATATAAGTAATCATATTATCACAAAGTAAGAGCTGCACCTAGTTGGGTAAATTACATCTCTGGGTAATTTAGAAGTGGCCTTAGGGCAATGAAAGACCTGGAGGAGACAGAGCTCCACAAGGAGAGCAACAGAACCAACAAATCTGGGCCCAGGGGTCTTTTCTGAGACTGATACTCCAACCAAGGAACATTCATGGAGATAACTTAGAATCCCTACACAGATTTAGCCCATGGTGGCTCAGTCTCCAAGTGGGTTCCCTAGTAAGGGGAACAGGGACTGTCTCTGACATGAACTCAGTGGCTGGCTCTTTGATCACCTCCCCTGAGGTGGGGTGGGCAGCCTTACCAGGCCACAGAGGAAGGCAATGCAGCTAGTTCTGATGAGACCTGATAGGCTAGGGTCAGAGGGAAGGGGAAGAGGACCACCCCTATCAGTGGACTGGGGGAGGGGCATGGGTGGAGAAGAGGGAGGGAGAATGGGATTGGGAGGGGACAAGGGAGGGGCTACAGCTGGGATACAAAGTGAATAAAGTGTAATAAAAAAAAAAAAAGTGACCTTAACAGCCATGTAAACTATTGACAAATTCCTCTTTCACTCCCTCCCTGCCACCTATTTTCCATTCCTCCCTCCCAACTAAACAGTCAATGAATGTTTACTTGAATGTTTAGTTTCAACTCATGCATTTTTTCTACAACTTCTGAATCCATTTGCCTGGGAATACAGGAACAGGTAACCAGGAACAGTCACAGTAGCTGCCAGCTCTGAGACTGGCCTTGTGGCTTATGTTCTGGTACATTCTGACATGGGCAGGGAGTCCAGGAGGAGGTGTATCTAAATAAAATAGGCTGCTTCTTCTGCTGATCTAAGAAAGATAAACTGTGTCCTTCAGTCCAGACTAGGATTGAGCCAAATAGCTTTAACAGAGATGGAAACAAAGCACAACACAGAGAGATGATAAGTGAAGCAATCCTAGCCTCTAACTCTCGACAGGGTCTGGAGAAAGTCACCCTGAGTCAAGTAAAAAGGTGCCTGAATGAGGGCTGAGTACCCCATTTACCTTGAGAATTACACTCTATTTTCATTTGAAAGATTTCTATGAACTGTTCTTGTGTGTCTTGAATGGTTCATACTTGTTAACGTTATAGGAATGTGTGTTCATAGGAAGCCTGTTAATCAAATTGCCAACATAAATTACTTTCTTTCATTTTTGAAGACCTGTCCAATTAATAAAAGGCTGATGCTTATGTAGTAGAGCTATTTTAGGCCACTGCGGGGCTGGAAGAAAGTGAACATTTATTGATTCAATATAGCTTTTCCTGTCACTATGAAGACATTTGTTCAATATTAAAATGAAAAATGATGGTAAAACTGGAAAAGGATATGTAAGAAAAGAAATTTATGAAAAACAATTTCCCAACTTGAGAATAATACTGCCTTCCTTTTCAGGCCTTGCAGCCAGCTGTTATTTAAACTTGTGCCTAGTGAGAGGCAGTACCTGAGTGACATACATTTGCAGGAAACCAGGGCATTTATGATCGAGTTCCTGTTATTGACTTACTCTTAGACAAAATAACAACTTTCTTTAGGATAAGACAGTAGGCCCACTATAAAAACTCAGTATGAATACTGCTGTGACATTTAGACTATATTCTTTGTTTTTTATGTTAAGACTTCTAAAGATTTTTAAAACAATGTTTTCTATAATGATATGGAAAAATGGTTAACTTTAAAAAGAACTATGCTCTTAAAACAGCTCCTAATTTGTTTAGCACAGAACTGTAAATGCCTGAAGTCGAGTGACCCCAGTAGATTTGCCATGTTCAACATAAAACCATGTGCTAAGGCAGAAGTTTGTCGGGCAGAGGCCATGGGGAAAACATCTTCACAACAGAAGAAACCAAACATCTTTAAGTGATCACATTTTTTGGTAAGGTACATGTTTTCAGAAAAGTGAAAATTATTATTAAGAAAAAACTATCGCGACTCATCTAGACCTGTATTTTGCCTTTTCCTTTCAGCTAAGGAGAGAATGAGGTACATTTGGCTTTGAGATAAAATCTTCTTAGTTGAAATGGCATATTCCTAAGAAAGTATGTGCCAGGCAACTACAACACTAGGGCCTCAAGTATTTGAATAACACAACATCCTCCAAGTTCTAGCATATAGTATGCATTAGTTGCCCATCATGCATCCAAAATCAGTTTCCTGGCAACCTTTAGGTTTCTGCCTCATAGGTGTATCCCAAATCAGACCCATTCTCACCATGCCCCCAGGTCCAAGTTACCAAAGCATCTGTCCACTGTTGCCCTCTACAGCCCATCACCCACACAACAACTAAGGGTTGCTGAGTCATGAATCAGACCATAAACCCTTCTCCTTTAATTAACTAGTGCTTGTTTCTGCTTATATTAAAATAATACCCAAAGAGTTCATCAAATTTGCATGAGTCCTTGACAATGTGGTACCTAAACAGTGACACCTTACCAAGCAGATTTTTAGGCTGGTGCCTTTATACCTCCTATTCTCAACTACTGCATTTGACTCCTTTGTCACTGTTCAGTACAAGCCTTGAAGTATTAGGCTGTTTGTTTCTTTGTTCATTGGGCTCTTTCATATGTGTGAGTCGGGTTTTTGATGACACAAATTTCTTTAATAGATGCACTCTAGCTCATCATGAATCAATTTGAGTAAGCTGTCTTTTTCAAATAATTTGTCCATTTCTTGAAACAGTTTTACAGTTATGCAGAAGAACACTAAAAGTTCAAATATACAAAAAAATGGTGTCAGTGTTTCCTCCTGAAGCAAAATGTACTACCTTTGATTCTAAATGGTTCTGGGTTTTCATCTCAATGGCTACATTAACTGACAAACTTCAAGGGTACCTCTAGAAATATCAGAAAACTCTGACATGTGTTCCTACTACCCGGCAAGTATACTTACCTCTTCATGATTTTTTCTCTTTTCTGAAGTGCTCATTCATCTGTTTACTAATAAATGTGGAGAAACAAGTTGAATTGAGTAGTCTACTCTCAGCAACGTCAAACCTACCCATTCACTGTTCGCTAGCCATGTTCATATCACATTTTCGGAATGACAAAATGTAGAAGATCAAATAGCAATGCTTTCTTTTTGTTGTTGTGGTGGTGGTGGTATGGTGTTGATGATGATGATGGGTTTTTTGTTTGCTTGCTTGCTTGTTTGCTTGTTTTTGCAGGGCTAGGGATTGAGCCTTCCACATGCTAGGCAAATGCTCTACCAATGATCTACATCTCTGGCCCACAACAGCAGTCATTAAACTTTAGTCAACATCCAAATCACTCATTAAAAAACAAATAATGTTCACCACACTGAATTCTGTTTCACCATGTCTTGAGAACAGCCTTGAAATTTCCAAGAAATTCCTAGGTTTGAGCCAGTGCTGCTGATCTGGACAGTACAGCTTAGACACCACTGTATAGTATTTCCCAGCATGTTTGCTTAGGAGCAATCCAGTCCATTATTAATCTAGATACTTCTTTATCTGCAATCTGGGATGACACTACCAAGCCACTAAGATCATAAGAAAAGGACAGAACATTAAGAAACCACACTCCCAGAATCAGCTGACTAAAAATACTCAGTCGTGCTTTGTGGTTAGAGAGAACCATGAAAGCATGGGCTTGCATCACCAGGCATGGTGGCACATGCTTTTAATCCAGCACTTGTGAGGCAGAGGCAGGTGGATCTCTGTGACTCCAGGACAGCCTGGTCTACAGAGTGAGTTCCAGGACTGTCAAGGCCTAGAACTAGGACCATCAAGGCCTACAGAAACCCTGTCTTGAATAACACATGGAAGGAAAAAAGGGAGGGAAGGAGGGAGGAAGGAAAAGAAAATGGAAGTTTGTTCTTGCAAAATTAGGTACAGTTACGTATAAGAACTCAATTTGAGCCATATAAAGAAATCTGCAATTCGTCAATACAGAGCTGTTGATCCCTGGGTCAACAATTATCACTGACTATCCTTCTATCTTAAAGCCTCAGGATACCTAAGCCTGTGCTCCAGGCATCACAAACACATACCAGGTAGCAAGAAAGAGGAAGGCAAATGAAGGCAAATCTCCTTATATCCTTTTCTAAAAGTTTTATAAAGCACTTTCTCTTATACTGATTAGCTCAAATTCAGTCACAGAATAAGAATAATTACTGAAGAAAAAACTAAAAAAATGTCATCTTTTAACTAAGTATGATTAGACCCCAAATAATAATGACTGTTGTTGTTGTTGATGATGATGAGGAGGAGGAGGATATAGGAATTGTGCTCATGGGGAAGAAAAGACAAACAACTAATGTGCTGAATAGTTTTATGTCAACTTGATACACACTAAAGTCACCTGAGAGGAGAAAACCTCAATTACAAAAATGCCTCTATAAGATAGGGCTATATATAAGCCTGTAGAGCATTTTGATAATTAGTGATTAAAGCCTGTAGTGATTTTCTTAATTAGTGATTGATGGAGGAGGGCCCAGCCCATGGTAGGTGGGCCATCTGTGGGATGGTGGTCCTGGATTCTATATGAAAGTAGGCTGGGCAAGCCAGTAAACAGCACCCCTCTGTGACCTCTGCATCAGCTCCTGCCTCCAGGTTCTTGCCCTGTGTGAGTTCCTGTCCTCACTGCATTTGATGATAAATTACAAGCTGCTGGTGGTGCTTTTGATATGAAACTACGAGTGGAATAAACCCTTTCCTCCCTAAGTTGCTTTGGGAAATGGCATTTCACCACAGCAATAGTAACCCTAACTAGAACAAGTAAGCCACTAACTGTTTTGTCCATGTCTCAAGGAAAAAATACTGTGTTTATTCACTGTAAGTTCAGGGCTTAGAAACTTACAAAATTTATTTTAGATCTAAATTATCCCTTGATTTGTCACCATTATTCATGGAACTGTTACTAGTACCTAACAAACAAATGCTCAATAAATATTTACTAAAGGATTGAGGAACTTTTAGTATATCATTCCCAACATCCTTAAGTATATCATCATAGTATTTATCACTTAGTATATATCACCAAGAGCCTTTAGTGTATTGTCATAGTATAAAAATAAAGGCAAGTCTAACATAAAGCTCTCTTTCCTATCCATTGGAAGGCTATTCTGGAAAGACTACAAGATTAACTGTGCCACAGGCAATTTTCTAAGGACTACAAGGAGTTATGGCACCAATAAATTGTTCAGGAAACATAAAAGTGGATGCTATTTTTTAAAAACAGGACTTCAAGGGCTGAAAATATAGGTTGCTGTTCTTCCAAATGACCTGGTACCTACCTTGAGCAGCCCAAACTGCCTATAACTCCAGCTCTGGGGGATCTAACACCCCTTTTCTGGCCTCCATATTCACCTACTCACACCCAACACACAGACACAGATACACATACCTATGCATAAGTTACTATTTAAATGCTTAATTAAATAGGATCTGAAGAACCAGAAGTCGAAGACCTATGTGCTTGCCAATGTTATGAGGCAGTAATAGTCCAGGCATGCAAAATGCTTGGGCAGGAGAAGTGAAGCAAGAAAGATAGACAGACGTTCCCTTTTCCAGATCATTAAGGACTCAGCCACTATTTTCAGGAAGCCAGTTCTGTCTCCAGGGCATCACAAATGAACAACATGGTTAGTTTATTTGCACTCAGTAGCCCAGATTTCAGAGATGACAAAACTGTTACAGTAAGGTTAAATAATTCACATAAAAATAATTACCAAATCAATGATCAAGCTTTAAGTACAAGCTACTCTTCTTGATATCCAGTGCGCACATGTAACAGTCACACGGAGCCATATAGTGTCATACATGGTATCCATTCAACTTTCCTAGAACTTTAAAGAACAATGTAGAGGTGTTAATGGTGGATTTAGGTCCATGGATATTAGAAGGAACTCTCTACATATTAATCAAAACATTCTGCCATAAATTTATGGGAACCAAACTGGTACAACTCAATTGCCCAAAGGGAAATAAAAACACACTAGAAAACAGTATTCAAAGTTGTGGAAATGTAAAAGCTATAATTTTAGACCATGTTTTATGATTCTTTAAATAAAACCTGCGCACTGTTGTTAAATATCACTGAATCCTTAAACCTAAACTACAGCAAGATAATTATGAAACATGTCTCAGAGGACACACTATCCCCCTCTTCATTAGGGAGAAATGAGGGTATAACTGCTGTGGTGAGACTGTCTGCTGTTGTCAATGACCCACCAACTGGCTGTAGCACCAGTGCTAAGCTGGGCCAGTCCCCAAGACAAGAGTAGGAATCTTACCCAACTTTATCTCAAGTATAGTGAAGAAGCCACTGCTGCAGCTCCAAGATCACTATTTTAGACTTTCATCTCTCCAACTATTAATAGTTCATTATAGAAAAAGTCTTAATAATTAAGCAAAAAAAAAAAAAACACCTCAATATATCTTACACAATGTTCTATTCTTGATACTATTTCCTACATTTCTGGTGTTAAAATAAATACTTTGTATTTTAAATGATAGCAGACATCTAGAGCTATTATATGACAGGAGGGCTTCAGGTTTGTTCTTATTATAACTATAAAAGAATACTGGTAGCCTCACAATGAGCCAGAGGGTTTCATGAAAGAAGAGGCTACAAGCAAAGGAAATCAAACAGTCTGGGTTATAGAACACAACTGGTAATGTTTGCTCAGACATGTGACTAATCCCTAAAGTGGCCTGCTTACTTATCTTCCCCCTCTAGGGGGAGCAGTCCTACACAGAGAGCTATCCTTAGTCAAAAACAACTTTCACTTATGCAGGTGCGAACTCACACGTGATCTGAAAGGCTGCAGGTAAATCAGGAGCCTGAGGCAGAGGACCTCTGAAAGGCTCTGCCCTGCAGACTATCAATGCAGATGCTGAGACTTATGGGCAACCTTTGGGCAGAGTGCAGGGAATCTTATAAAAGAAGGGGGAAACAGTAAGACCTGGAGAGGACAGGAACTCCACAAGGAGAGCAACAGAACCAAAAAATCTGAGCACAGGGGTCTTTCCTGAGACTGATACTCCAACCAAGGACCATGCATGGAAATAACCTAAGACCCCTGCACAGATGTAGCCCATGGCAGTTCAGTATCCAAGTGGATTACATAGTAACAGGAACAGGGACTGTCTCTGACATGAACTGATTGGCCTGCTCTTTAATTACCAGGGGGGAGCAACATTATCAGGCCACAGAAGAAGACACTGCAGCCACTCCTGATGAGACCTAATTGACTAGGATCAGAAGGAAGGAAAAGAAGTCCTCCCCCATCAGTGGACTTGGGGAGGGGCATGCATGCATAATTGGGAGGAAGGGAGGGATTGGGACGTGGGGGGGGGGCCACAGAGGAGGATACAAAGTGAATAAAGTGTAATTAATAAAGAATTTTAAAAAAGACATGATTCACATCCTGTATCTAATACATATTTCACACACAGACATACACACAGTATTAACACATGTTTAAAAATTAAATTTAAGAAAAACTTCATTAGGCCTGCAAAATGGCTCAGAGGGTAAATGAGCTTACCATGCAAGCCTGACAACCTGTGTCAGAAGAGAACTTTCTCCAGAAAGTTGTCCTGTGTCCTGTACACAAGCTGTGAAATCACACAATACACACACACACACAAACACACGCACACACACACAAAGTGAGGTGGGAGGAGAGAGAAACTAAATACAATTGTTATAAAAGAAAGAAAAGAAAAACTTGTATTTAGAAAAATGAAACATGCATTTATTAAAACTTTTAAAAACAGGACAGGTGGTTTTTTAAAAGGACACAGAAAATTAAAAGCCTGGGGAAAACCCTTCTTTGGGCATATTATCACATTATTCATGAAGGCATAACACAAGAGCCCAGTAACCCAGTAATACATGAAAACAGAGCCTTATGGCCTAGTATGTCATACCTTTAGTGAAAAGGGCAATCATTGTTGTGTACTATAAAGAAACAGGATTTTCATATAATTGAGTCTTCCACCTATCAATTTAGCATGTTTTATATTTTCTGGGTGAATCCTTAGATGACATCATTATTCCTGAACACTTCCTGTCTCACTTTCTGCTTCCTCACCCATCATGACATGAACAGATGCTCCACCATGCCTTCCCCATCATGATGGCCTGAACTTCAAACACCCTCCGAAAAAATAAGCCCTCCTTCCACTTGTTTTTGTCAGGCAGGTGGTGCAAGGTAACAAAAAGCTAATTAGAATGTAACGCCTGTATATACTGCACCTAGAAGTACTTCCACCTCTTTGTGCTCTCCCTTAGCACATGCAGTTCCCACAATATGATTCATCTCATTATGTCTGTCTCACACATGCACCAGAAGATGAGAGGAAAGAGTCTCTTTAGGATGCATATATAATGATCCTTTCCAAAATAATTAATTACTGGGACCTTTACCATCATGTGTCTTCTGCCTAAACATGGTGGATATACAACAAATACTAGCTGAGAAAGTAGTCCATTTCCTTGCCAAAAAAAAAAAAAGCTTAATAATGTTCCTACTTTTCAAATAACTTGATTGTTTTTAATATGTTAAAACTTTTTTTAAAGAATTACTCTTCCTCTTACAGTTCTTTAATTTGCATTTTAAACTTTAAATATGGTCAATTCAATAGTATCTGTCTGGTGTGTTTTTTAAATATGTGTGTGTATGTGTGTGTATGTGTATGTGTGTATGTTCAAATAAACAACACTATCCTCTCTAGTGAGAACACCTATCACAAAAACTGTAATAGGAAAAGCTCCCAAGAGATATGACAGACAGGAAGGGAAAAGTGCTTTCATGTCAGCATCCCACAATAATCCATTTTGCTGGGTCAGAGAAAAACAGAAAATTAGTCTAGAAAAATCACTACAGAATTTTAAAGTCCCAGAAAATATTTATTCTATTGAAAAAAAAAAAAAAAAAAAGACTGCCAAGTTCATGACTTCTCATCTTTTAGGTACACCAAAGTGGACTTGACCACAATTAAGTCCTCCTATATAATACATATATATTCCAAAACTATAACTTTCCTGTCACTTTTCCCAGTAAAACCACCTAAAATTTAGCTGAGTTTCAACAATGGTCAATAATTTAACCCATCCCTTTTTAATCACAGTACAGCTCATTCTATTAAGCAAACATTGTGAAGCTATGAAGGTTAATGTTATAGTGCCTACTTGTTTTTCTGTAATTCAATTGATTAAAATGCCAACTAGAGTTGTCTCCTGTGCCAATGAGTTCGAGGCTCTTCCCCACTTTTTCTTCCAACAGATTTAGTGTGTCTAGTTTTATGTTGAGATCTTTGATCCACTTGGACTTTAATTTTGTGCAGGGACTGAAGCAGATGCTGAGACTCATAGCCAAATGTTGAGCAGAGCATAGAGAGTCTTATGGAAGAAGTAGGGGATAGAAAGACATGGAGGGGATAGGAGGCCAACAAGGAGACCAACAATGCTAAAAATCCAGAGCCCAGGGGGTCCTGTAGAGACTGATGCACCAACAAAGGACTATGCATGGAGAGGACCTAGACCCACTGCTCAGATGTAGCCAATTGGCAGCTCAGTGCCCTTGTTGGGTTCCCTAGTAAGGGGAGCAGGGGTTGCCTTTGTCATGAAGTCGATTGCCTGCTCTTTGATGACTTGCCTCTGGTGATGCAGCACACAGAGAAAGAGGATCCAGGCAGTCCTGATGAGACTTGATAAGCTATGGGCAGATGGCAGAGAAGGAGAACTCCCCCTTTCAGTGGACTAGAGGAAGGGGATTGGGGGGCGGGGGAGGGACAGGATGGGAATGGGAGGAGTTGAGAGAGGGGGTTTCAACCGGGATATATAATGAATAAATTGTAAAAAATAGAAAAAAAAAATGCAAACTAGAGGCGACATTTTCTAAGGGATTGAGAAAAGGCCTACTAGCCCAAGCCTGGGTTTTCAAAGCACACTGATTCAATTATAAAACGGCAATACCTTAACTACTAATTTCTTATGTGGCTCTAGTTTTAGTTATTTTCTACTTGGCAAAGTTGGAGTCCACACCCTTCCTCCAGGACTTAAATAGGTATGCAAACAAATATTTGCATGTTGACAATTTAACAACTGACCACACTTATGGGTCCAAATAGCGAGCATTTGCAAGAAGACCACTTCAAAGAATTTACATATTCTCTGAAAACTGCATGCCTTCAAATTTATGTTTGACAAGGAAATAAAAGCTGTGAAAACACCATAAAGATTATGATTTCTGGGGGTTAGGAGACATACATCAGTGGGAGAGCACATGCTTACCATGTGTGGAGCCCCGAGTTCAGTCCACTAAAGGGGCTCAGCAGATTGTACTGATAAACTTCTAAATGTATACAAGTAACAACGAAAGAATCAGCGTGTATGAATTTGAGGAGTAGGAAGGACACAAAAGGAACTAAAGGGAGGAGAAAGGATGAGAATGATGTAAACACCCTATTTATATATGGAATTCTCTAAATGAAATAAAAATAAATTGCATCATCTAAAATGTGTTTTCAGCAACACAGTTGGTGAACTGTATAGTATGAGAGGAAAAAATAGCTTATTTACATTATAGAAGTGCAAAAAAAAAAACTTTCTTATAGTGCCATGAAAGATGAAAAGAAGCCTCAAAGTGCAGCCACTACCAAAGAGCAAACAGGAATCTGCTGCTGCCCCCTTAAAAAGTAGCTCCATAATTAAGGACAAACCAAGAAAGTGAAAGTTGAAAAGCCATAATGATATAGGCTTTCATAAACAGAAAATGCAAAATTATGGACTGTTCCACCTGTGTTATTCTCCACGATAAAGAAAACAATAGATGGGCAAGTTTCTGTAGGGGCTGGTGAGCCGGAAACACCTATCACATTGAGCTTTGCAGTCAGGGAATCACAGCACCAAAGAGCCTTAATTCTCTGGATGTCACTAGACCAGGGCTTTTGAAAGAAGCATTCTTTGGGACCAAGTTCAGAGCTTCTTGGGGTTCATTGTGATCCTCTCTAATGCAAACACTGCAATTTCTACATGGGCTCCCATGGTGCCTGTCACTCACTCTGTGCCTCAACTCCAAAATGACTCCAAAATCATTGCCTTCCTCCTTCACAGATTCCATTCTCAGCGCCTGCTTCAGGCCTTCTGGGCCTCACATCCCTTTCATTCATTCACTCACTCACTTATTATACAAGTATAAGGCACACCACTCTGCTTATTTCATAGTAAGTAAACAGAACAGATGAGTCACCCTTGGGGCATATATAATGTGAGGGACTATAGGCATGAAAACAGTGAGTACAGCAAGGCAACTGCAACAGAGGTAACATCCAGCCAAGTACAACAGAAAAAGGAAGTGCTATGTTGCTTGAACAAGTCAAAGCAGGCAAAGATAAGTGGTAGGTCTCCATGTGGCCAGAGCTACTACGGCAGTTCTCAGGGCAATTTGGACAGAAAAAAGACCAAAGGCAAAGTGAAAGGACAGCAATGAATGGTTAACTTTGTGTGTCAATGGCTAGGTGATCATACCCAAACCAGCCTAGATGCTGTTGGGAAGGTTTATCATTTACATCAGCAGACTGCCGCATGTGAAAGGCTTTAACCTGAGAAACGAGGGTTCCAGAGAGACAGGAAGCTGCACCAACTCCTCCCTGGGTCTACAGCATGCCAGCCACACTCCCCCCCCCCCACTTCTACTACAGTTGCCAACTCCTCAAAATAAATCTGTCTCTTTCTGGATGTACATAGTTGACTGGTTCTGTTTCTCTGGAGAACCGACAGTCTTGAGTTCAAGAAATTGTCAGTTGTACAAAAATGGCTAGATTACAAAGGGCACACATAAACAAAGGGCCTGAGCTTCCCTCTGTGGCAAGGAGGAGCCGCCCATGAATTAGACAAAGAAGTGATATGCTCAGATGGTCATTTCAGATAGAATTCTGGTGGCAAATGAATAAAGACAAAGGCTAAAGAAAGAAAGACAAAGTAAATGTTGACTGTTGACTGAGCCAAGAGGACGAGCAAGGAAGCAACTGCCAGAGCAACGTCAGTGGGATAAACTGAATAGGACTTTTGTGCTGATGAAGACACAAAAGGTAGAGAAAAAAAATAAAATGACTCCAGAATTTTGGACTCTGGCTAGGTAACGGTGCCACTCTGCATTAGGACAGGGGAAGAGAACAGGGGGATGGAAGGACTAGTTCATCTCTGGATTTGTGGAGCAGGAAATACCTTAATAGATAGACTGAGGCATTTCAATTAAGGTACTTAGGCTATAGGCAATGCTGTGGTAGTTACAAAACAGACAGACTGCAGCTATCCACATGGAAACAAAGCAGACCGTGGAGCTAGGAACAGGACACTGGAGTGTTCCCACCTTCAAACCCAAGCAGAAAGCAGATAATGAGATAAGGAGAAAAACCAGTCAGGAGCACACAGTCAAAGGGTAGGAGGGATATTCAGCCATTACTAGAGGTGCCAACAAAGCAAGTAAGATACAAGTTAACACCGCTTCAGCATGAAATATAACTTATAATCCTGTATGATAACATTGTAGGGTACGGTAGGAAATGTAATCAAATACACTACGATATAAGGAAGTGGTCACTGTAATTAAAGACAGCAGGTTGTGAAATAAAGCTGACGATAGCCTTGTGCAAATGTTAGCACAGCTCATCAGATTGACACAGACACTGGACCACTGAATTCTACTTTAGCTCTACTTCTAGGCTAGAGATCTCTAAATTGCAACAATGACCTATGGGCATCAGACCCAGGCAACTTGGCACTTTCAGTTAATCTACAATATTAGGGATCCTACCATTGTGTCAGGGAGTTGGAAACTATTTCAATTTGTTACCTAATTATTTTCAAACTTAAAGAATTCAGCGAATATTTTTATAAAAAAATATTCTCAAAAGAATTTGTTAACTAGTTTTAAGGTATTTTATATATAATTATGGGGCAAAGGGATCAGCAGTAAGAACTATTCTGTATACAGGTTGGATACAGTGTCACAGAAGAAGTGGTGATAAAGAATAAATCTGTAGTCTAGCATTTGCTCTAACATAATAGCCTGCATAAAAACCATGCTTAGCTGGATTTGCAAAGAAAAGATAGTTGAATCTTCCTCTCAAATTATAGCCATGTCTTCAGGAAGAGAACTCTGAATCAGTAAACTAACATCCAGAATAACTTAAGTAAATTACCATTAAGTATTAATTATGTGGCAGACTGAGACCTTTAACTCCTTCTATGAAGTAGATAATACAAAAAAGAAAACTAAGACAGGAGAGTTAACAATTCCCTTAAGTCCTCAGGTCTAAGAATTGACATAGAAAAGGTCTCCATGCATGTGTATGGAACTTCAAACATGGGGTTTAAGGACTACCTTTCATCCTACTGGTTTTCTTAAAGACCGCCACGACCAAACTTTCATCACTACTTGTACTTTCTCCTGCTCCTTCATCACAGCCCTCTTCTGACATTCGTTCCACTGTCCTTGTACAAATGATGACTCATTTGCTAACCTTTAGATTTTTCTAGTTTGTATCTATATCAGTGTTTGCCATAAACCAACACTGATGATCAATAGCACAGCACAAAAGCATCTACTTTATATATAAAGAAAACTGGGGTCAGAAGGGAACAGTTGCAAAACCCTAATACAAAACAGATTGAGGAAATGATTCAAGGGTGATATGAAAGTGCCAGTTTCCATCTGGACCCTGACCTACGAGCACCACAAATGCTCCTTCCAGCGCTATTAAAAGAAAATTCAATTCTTGTTCCATAAACTCTCCTGAAGCATGATGACCACCCACAAGCAATCACACCTGGGCCACAGAAAGGCAAGGCTGCCACTACAGCTCTGGTCACTGCTACTTCTTGGCATGTAAACTTCACCTCCAGATGATATACGCTGTTCCCACTCTAACTCCTGAAACCCTAACCCGAAAGGGAAAAGGTATAGGAGGCTGAAAGGGAAAAACAGCAAAGTTGGGACAACAAAAAGGAAGAAGAGAGAAAAACAATTGGTAGGGGAGACCAACATAGTGTTCTGTAAGCAATGGAAGAACAGTACTGAGCAGGTTAATGGTACACCATACTGTTACCCTTTACTAAGCTTTTCAAGTGTCACTGTGGCTATGGAGCACAAGGCTAATTTTCAAGGACAGAGAAATCCAGATATAACCTTGCTCTACAGCCATGTGATGCTCTCCCTCTTCAACCCTCCTAGGATAAAGGGCCCCTGTTTTTCAAACTGTAGGCACTAGCCAATTACAAAGAGCATCCTTTAAAAGCCCCTTACATAAAATGATGTGGTATCTGCATAGGCAGAGCACATCTTCCTACATACTTTAAATCTTGCTTCAGCTTATTTACAATATCTATTGCAAAGCAAATGCTGTCTCAGTAACTATGTTGCCTTGTGTAGAGGACATGTACTTCATGTTCATTACAGATGCAATTTTTCTAAGTATTTTTGTTCCATGGTTAACTGAATAAACAGATGTAGAAGCCACAGCTAGAGAGGGCTACTTGTATTTGATTTTATACCAAACTGGGCTTAGATACAAAATTATGATTTCTAAGCAACTCTAGGATCTCCTCTCCAGTAGAAACCAGAGCTGCAATTCACAAATTCTCCAAGTTCAAGGACAGCCTGAGTTAGTTCCATAGCTAATTTGAGGATAATGAAGTAGGACATGTAAGACTCTGTCTCAGGAAAAGAGGGAGAGAGAACTTGTAAGAACTATTGGAGAACTATGAAATCATGAATAGTAGGTAGACCTAAGAGTCAAATTTTAACCTGTAACTATCTATAAGAATAAAAAATGCAGCTAAATTCTGGCATCACTATGTAATATAATTAAATTTAACCACAAGTTAATACAGTAATTTCAAAGTAATAAGCAAAACAGAAATATACCAGAACAACATTCCTAACAACAAAGTTACCATAACTTCTTTACCAAAAATATGGAGAAACAGAATATGAACATCTGAAATGTGGTCTTCAGGGATCTATTTTTAAAGCATTTGAATACACAAAATGCCCAAAACTAATGAACCATTTATTGTCCTACATTATCTCATTTACATTAACATTAAGACATTAAAAAACAAGTAACATTTGAATTCAGCCATACAAGGTAGTATTAGGGCCAAAGAACATACCTGAGGTGAGCTTTCTGGTGGGATTTCCCTGGCTCCTGGGCCCCAAGGAGCCCAAGACCAGTATTAGTACCTACTTCTTCAGCAAAAAGTGACTTTTCTTTTCTCTGGAAAGGACTGGAGTCAATAGTCAAATTGCCAAAAAGAAAAGCAAAGTTTTCTTAAGGACTGAGTTATAAATCTTGAGAAACATCTGATTCTGCTAAGAATTTCAGCAATCCCCAAAGAAAAAAATTAGCACAGCAGAAAATACCGATAATGGGACTAGATGAAGAGGGCAAATGGTTGAGTATTAGCCATACTGAAGCTGAAAGGCCACGGTGGGTGGAGCAGGACTCCTATTGCCCTGGGACTCCATGGCCCTTTGGGTCACAATGGCAACTGAATCTTGCTGTTCATATAAGCAAGTAAAAAGACAGGGCCAGATCATATCATCATCACACACACACATACACACACACACATACCTTGTTTCAGAGAATGCCAGGCCCACTATCAGGTGCAGGCCTACCACGTTTTCATTGTCTCAGTTCTATGCTACGTTCATAGGCAAAGTGGGAAATGGACACGTGGCCATCATCAGAATCAATACACAGATGTACAAAACTTTTGTCAGCACCCTGCCCATGTGTGCAGCGTCTATATCATGAAGAAGAAAGCAGGGAATTCCTCAGACCTCCCTTTCAGTACCAAATGTGGAAAAAAATGTTTGTACCAATCTCAGCAACAGAAGTACAATTTACCTTCGCTAACTTTTCCTAAAGAAACAAGGATGGCAGATACCTGCCTAAGAGTTACTGGCTTTACTTTGATATAATCAGCAAGACTATGTCAAAATAAATGTCATTCACCTTTACACTGGAGATCTTCCTGTCTTAGCCCCGCAAGTGCTGAAATTACCTGGCATTCACCAGTATGCTCAGCAAGGTGAACCCTTCATTTAATGGGCAAAACAGCCCAAAAGAAAAAGGAGAAATGGCTCAATGGTTAAGACCATTTATTGTTCTTGCAAAAGACCTGGGCTTGGTTCCTAGTATCCAAGTCCAGTTTGAGATAAAATCAAATACAAGTAGTTATCCTAGCTATGGCTTCTACAGCTGTGTATTCAGGTAACTATGGAACAAAAGGTGCCATTAGGGATAGGACATAGCTAGCATAAAGCCTAGTACATTAGAAAACCCAAAATGACAGATGATAATGTTCCCATTTTCCAATTACAATTACATGTGGCACTTTCACTTTCAGGTATAGTTAAGGTTTAATTTACTTTCTGGTACAGGTAAAGGATGGTATACAGAAATTCAGAATTTGTTCAAGGTACTCAGAAAATACTGAAGTCAAGGATTATACATTCATCTGTTTCTCTTATGGTTTCTCTTAGAATAGGGGTTCAAACAACAGAAGCAGATCCTTTGCCTACCATCTGAACACAAACTTCCTAAAATTAAATAGAACATAAAAATTGTTAAATTATAAGCCTGGAGAGATAACTCAGCAAATAAGCAATTGTCACATAGCCTGACAACCTGAGTTTGATCCCCAGAACCTACAGAAAGGCAGAAGAAGAAAAATGACACCACAAAGTTGTACTCTGACCGCCAAATGCATGCCTTGGCACTAGCACATCTACATACATACATACATACATACATACATACATACACAGAGAAAGAGAGAGTTTTAAAATACTGTGGAGACTTAAGAGGTGGCTTAGTGGTTAGAGTGCTGCTACTCTCCTAGAAGACCTGGGTTCTGTCCCCATTACCTATATCATAGCACTCATAACCACCTCTAACTCCAGGCCCCAGGGACCTGATGTCCTTTTCTGGCATCCACAATACTGGCATATATTCATTTGACACATAAACATAAATAAAAATACATCTTAAACAGAAAAAAATCTATCACATTACAAAGATAATCTTTCAAGGCATACTTGGTTGTTCTTTCTGGGGAGAACTACACAGTACCCTTGTTGCTCTGCATAGCCCTCCACTTCAAGGCTTATTCCTCCTATAGGTCACTCAGGGCAACCTCAGTCCATGGTGTTGAAGCAATGAAGCTGCTGCCTCTCCCACGACAACCCTCATCCGCCCCCTCCATAGAGCCAGTCACTCCTCTTTAGAGTCCCGTCAGAAGAGTCGTCTCTGAAATCTCTCAGAAGACAAAGTATTAACTATGATCATATCATCCAATGTCCTACTAAATTTTAGGTATTATACATACTGTAAATTTGAACTTTAAAAAGCCTAAAGAAAATTACATGTCTTTATTCCCTATATACATATTTATATTTATTTCCTGAAATGTATATTTAAAGAAATAATGGGGGTGGTGGACAAAACTCTTATAAAGACTAAGTCATCTGCCCTTTTAAAAGAGCTAAATGCCTATTTCATGTTTCCTAGACTCAACCTTAAGCACTCCACTAACCACTACAGCCTACACAGTAAGCCTCCTAAGGTTTCCAGCTGGGCTTCCAATCATTTCCCCGGTCTAGATTAAAGAATTTCTTTTTAAATATACTCTAGTTTGTAGTGATTAAAGCCAAAATTCTCTTAAGTCTGGCAAAAGTACAAACTTGTGATTATGCTCAAAGAGGTTAAAACCTACATATTCAGCATCAATAAAGATTAAAAAATCAACTCAGAAAACTCTATACAGTTAAAATAACTCAAAATTCCCTAAACTAGTCAAATAGTTTAACAGACAAGCAAAACAGCAAAACAGCAAAAAACAGCAAAACAGACAAGAAATTTAAAACTACTATTATGTGGTGTACTATAATCTATTAAAAAGATGAAAGAAGAAAAAGGATTCTAATACTTGCCCTACTCCATTTCAAAACATATTTAAAGCCAGTCACAGAGAGCATATAGCCAAGTTACCATTTAATATAGCATATAGCATAGTTACCATTTAATAAAATCAAGTAGATGTCTAAATTAACATCATAAAATGGGAGGGGCAAACGCCCATAGTAAAAATTACAAGATCTGTCACTTCCTAGAAGCACCCTAAAACTTTATTTCAGTTTCAAGACACTGACAGCAACACAATTCATTTTCCTCCCATGTGTATTCATATACTTAACATGGCTACAGAATCAGAATTAAAAGGACTCATTGGGGCTCCTGACTTTACTAGCTTTATAACCATCTTTGCAAGGCATGATCATTGTGTAGGGTCTGCCCAGCATGACAGAGGGGATAAAATAAAACCCAAGCAATCAGCTACTTAATGCTTCCTAAGACCTTGGTCTCCAGGAAGGTTGGAGCTTTATATAGTACACACAGTGTCCTTCTGGACAGCCCAATGCCCAGTACTGGGCTCTACTCTAGGTCAAATACGCATGAGCTTATGTGTTTTGTGTTTTATTGTGATCTAAAACAATGTCAGCAGAGATTTAAGACAAGATTTCTACCACTAGGAAATCTCTATTAGGGTTCTGAGAACCAGCCAAGTGATTTTTTTTTTCTTATTTTTTTTCCTCAGGAAACCACCATTGAGATGGTTCCCAACTACACTTTTCAAATTAATGGCAAATCTATGACATATTTATACTCCATTCTTTGACAATATGAAAATATGGATATTAAAATAATTTATATAGCTAAGTGCAAACCTTGTGGTAATAAATGGCCTTATTACACTTTAGTGAATAAAATATTCTTTTTAACTAAATGACTGACAGCAGATAATAATCTGTCCTTTCTAAGGTTCTATTTTCAATTCTTTCAAATTTGGCCACTATACATTAATCTCAAGGTTTTTTGTTTTTGTTTTTGTTTTGTTTTTTAACCTGCCTATATAAAAACTAGGAGCTACTGACATTCAGCATTCCTTCCTACTCATTCATTCCCATTCTCTCAGATGCAAAAGCTATGTTTCAAGAAATATTTTCTACCTAGTCCTACAAATCACTTGTGAAACATCAGAACCCCAGCAGTTCAAACCCGTGAAACTTACTAGTCCCAGACTAATCAAATCATAACCTCCCAGTGTGATCTAGTCCACTTCCATGTACTCTTGGAGGACCCAGAAACCAGTTTCTGATCTCAACAGCAGCCACCATTATAACCTATCAATTTTTTTTAACACTATTTCAGTCAAAAGAACTTACTGGGAAATGATGAAACCATCACTGCTGCAAAATGAATTAGAAAAGTGACCCATAAAGCCAACAGGCAGACTGCAGAGCTGACTGAGAGGCTTCACAACCAGAAAGAGCACCCACAATCTCATGGCAGAATACCTATCAAAGAACAACACTACTGCAAGGACAAAGTCTCTGGACCTCCAGCATCCTTTCCTCCTGTTTCTCTCACTGCAAAGAATCTTTTCCCCCATCATGAAACATACAAAGTATTCCTAAGGGACAGATATGCTAGCACACACCTATAGCCCCAGTTCTAAGGAAGAATAAATGTAGGGAGACTGAGAATTTAAGATTACCCGGGGCTATACACAAAGACCCTAACTAAAGAAAAACAAAACAAAACAAAACTACCCTTTGATAGACTTCAATGCTCTCAACAGAAGACAAACTGTTCTGCCCTTCTTAAACAAACAGAGCCAAGACCTACTTGTATTAACTCTACTCTAGCTGCTGTTCCCTTAACTCCACTGAAATCCCCAAATAACTTCCTGGGTGCCAAATCAAAAGGCACTTCTCTAGCCTAGTTCTACTTGATGTTGCGCAAAGTGCTTGTAATACTAAGCCCCCTTACAATCTGTCCTGCAATTTCTTTATGGGTATATAGCGACAAGAACTGAAAACAGGTACTTAATGAAATGTTCAATGAAGCATTATTCCCAAGGGCCAAAGGGTGAAAACCCCACATCACCATCAACAGGTAATTAAATAAACAAGATGTAGCATGTCTACCTAAACAGTGGAATACTATTTAGTCATGAATAGAAATGAAGTTCCAACCTGTGCATGAAAACTAACTGCTATTACTTGTTGCTGCCCGAAATCATGTTGGAGCCTAATTCCTCAATATGGCAGCATGGGAAGCAGAGCTGAGCAAGCAATGTCTGGGTTGAAGTGGCACCGCCTTTGTGATAATGAGTGCCATCTTGACCTTGGGGGACAAAACTAATTACTACAAGAGCACATTATTATAAATAGAGTTGAGCTTTCTCTTGCTTCCTCTGTTGCCATGTGATCTCTCTTATCCACACACACCTACTTCCCTCAATGAATTATAGCAGCAGCAGCACACAGCCCCTACAAAACACAAATCCCACACTTTCCAGTCTAAAACTATGAACCTCTTTCCTTTATAAATGCATCTGGTCTCAGGCTGCCCTATAGCAATGGAAAACACAAAACAATTTTGCTTAGTGAAAGAAGCTATACACAAAGGAATATATTATATAACCATTTATACATTTACAGCATGGAGAAATTCTGAGCCAATGAGAATGAAGTTACATTTTGAGGTTACAGAAAATATTACGGAACTATACAGTAATAGTGGTTTACAACATGATCATGATAAATATACTAAATATGTCACTAATAGTAAACTTACATCATTATGTATTTTTCCACCACCACCCCAAAAACAAAGCCAAAACACTCAGACCTCCCTGGATCCTTTTATTTACTACTTTTTTCTCCCCTTCCATCCCTTCCACTCCCCTACCCTTCTAGAGATAGCACCTACATTGATAGCACTCCAGTTGTCTTCTTAAAAAATATAGCTCTACAGTATATTTGGCAAAAGTCTTCAGTAATGAGCCATGTTATAAATACTTGAGGCTTGCATGCCATAGTCTCTACTGTAGCTATTCACCTCTTTGGAAGCAGAAACTATTGAAACAAGCAGGTTTTGCTATACTTAAAACTATTAGCAAAAATGTGTGACAAGTAGATTTGGCCTTGAGGTTCCAGTTGTCAGTTCCCCTCCAAAGTATGACACCCACAACCCCAGTCCTCTCACACCAAGTACATTTTTCAACAGCCTTATAGAGGTGATAGTAACTCGACAGTTTTCAACAAATACTTCTTTGGAACCTACCATATTCTAAGCATTGTGCTAAGAACACAGTAGTGAAATAGTCTTTGTTCTCATGGACACTGAGAACCTGAAAGTCATTTGTGCTAGATACAAACACAAAAGTAGGACAAAACCCTTCCTTCCCTCTACAGACTTCCCTCCATTAAACTCAGTGAACAGGTAGTTTTTAGATTCTCTCCTCAAAAATCTTTCTTATTCCTTCTTAGGAGGTCCCATTTACTAGGAAAGCATGTCTCATAAGCAAAAGCAATGGTCACATTTGTTCTCTATCATCTTTCCAAGAACACTTATAAAGTTGATAGCCTCCTTTATTATATTCATTCTGCAAACTGTATCCTAAAATGTATTTCCAAATACTTCTCCGTCCTCTCAATCTTCCCTATCTTGGGAATGTTTTAAATGGCAAGATTTACCACTTTCTAAAGTTTCTATACTGTATTTATAGTCATTATAATCAACATTTCTAGTCTGTAACCAGTTTATGATGTATGTATATTTAATCCCATCTTTAAAGATGAGGAAACGAAGCATCAAGGAGACCAACTAGATGGCCTAGGAACACTAGGAGATACACTCTCCTCATTGAACTTATTTTTGAAGGCAGGATTTGAACTTGGATTTCAGCCTGAGCCAGAACTAAGTTCTGTTTGCTGTATATGTCTCTGACACTAACTATATTGTTTCTGTCATTAAGTCAAGCTCTTCTAGCTGCCTTTCTAAGCCTCACAACAATAAAATTAGTTTTGACCCATCAGTGAATGTGGCCTTTAAACTATGTAATTCCAAGATGGCAAGTCACCAAATGCTCTTCACTTGGCTTAAAACCCATGTATACCATTCAGGTGATCAGGTGATAGGAAATTCCTCCAACTGGGATCAATGTTATGAATGGGAAATAAGAAAATACAAGCGAAAACAACAATATCTTTAACTATCCACCTATGTGAAATATTCCTGATTCTAAAAGAAAAATAAAACATCGTATAGGTAATCCCTCAGCGGCACATCTTCACAGTGGACAGAGCCATGCTCCTGTAACTCCTGAGCCACAAAACCACCTGTGCCCAGGCCACCTGAGCAAATTTAGTAATATGCCATCTTTACTTTTTTGTTTAATTATGTATATATATGTGTGTCTATATGGAGGCTTTGCCCATGAGTGGTCTTCAGAGGCCAGAAAAGAATGTCAAATGCCCTTGAGCAGGAGTCACGGGAATTTGTGAGCTTTCTGACGTGGATGCTGGGAACCAAAGTAAGGTCCTCTGCAAAAGCAGTATGTGACCCTTGAGATGCCCCATCCCGACCTACATAAATAATTCTTTCTCAAACATGGCATTTATAATCAGAAACTTCCTTGGTAAAAGACGTTCGATTCAGCCAAGCCTGCTGATGAAAGCCTATGATCTCTCTCAGGAGGAAGGGAAAGGAAGCAAAAAGATAGTAAGTTCAAGGTCTGCCTGGCCCAAGGCAACTTACTAAGAAAGAGAAAGGAAAAATGGACCTTCAGTGGAACACCTCATTGGAGATGCGCACTTAACTTGTTGCATTAATGGTATTTTAATGATTTCTAAGGGCAGGTCTTCTTGTAATAGTAATTAATTTATCCTCAGCACAGCCTTTCTTCTCAGAGCTACCTCATTAGTATATCATCTCGCTGAAAATAAACTCACATTTTGCCCACTGCCACAGCCCCAGCACCTAGCTCTGCACACAGTAAATCTCCATAAATACTTATTAAAATAAAATTCTCAACTAGACAGCCAGGGCTACACAGAGAAACCCTGTCTTGAAAAACAAAAACAAAAAATCCACTCAACTATATGAATCTGAGGTTCAAGCAAATGCTTATATATTTTTAATAGTCATAGAAAAAGAGATAACAGAAATTTTGAAAATCCTCCTTCACCCTTCCCCAAGAAAACAACAGCAAACAAACAAAAAACACATACTTTGTTGATTTGGTACATTCTACAAATAGAATAGACAAAATAGCTCAGATTTTTCATTCTAGCCTCACTAACAAATTCTTACTAAATACAAGTCTTATGTGATTTCTTCTTAGTTTACCACTTAAGTATAAAAACAGTAAATAGTTCATTGATTCAATTTTTAAAAGTCTCCTGTTAGCCTTATCGGTGAAACTGATATTAACGGATTGCACTATTAAATATAATAATATTTGGTTTTTTTCTTAATTTTACACAAAACTGTAATCAGCATACAATGGTAAATTCACAGCACTTCACACTTGAAACAGACTAGAAGAATCACATGGTAAACTTTCACATTGCAAGCTAAGAAACTAACCCAGAAAATGGTAAGACCACACAATTAACTAGAGTTAAAACCCAGCCTCTGACCTTCCACACACAGCACTTTAACTCATTAGATGTAATGTAAAGACACAGAGCAATCTTTGATAAAAGCAGGACAATGCTTAAGGCATCTCTTTCATCTCCAGTTATAACAAACCTTTCATCCAAGGACTGCAAATCCCAGCAAGGAAGATTTAGAGTGAAAGTTACTGCTCACAATCCTCTTATAAGATAAGACAAGATCTTCTTTTCACATTCAGTCTGCAAGACACACTGGACACAAGACACCTGGCCTAGCAGAACTTTATATTCTTGTACTTGATTCAAATTTTTCTCTCCTGGCAATGCATTCCTCATTAAAAAGAGAGAGAGAGAGAGAGAGAGAGACTCTCACTATCAATACCTTTTTATTCAGCTTCCTTTGCTAAAATGCAAGAAAACCATTATTGTTATCTCTGGAAAGGACGATCCATTCTCGGAGTAAAATAAAGACTCCTACCTACTATGTAGCAAACTTACTAAAAGCCATCTAGCCTAGAAGCAGTTACACAGCAATTCAAGCCCAAACTGGTCTAGAAACTCAACTCATTCTACTCTACTCAGCAACTGTCTTGGTCAGTCTTTGTAGTTTGTTATCAACATGTCTACTCCCAAGAATTAATTGACAACTCAAATGGCTGTGCAATAAATGATCCCACAAATAAAATTAAATGGAGACATATAAGCCAATCAGGTTAATTTAGTTACTATAATCCACCAATCTACAAGTGATAAACTCTTGGCGACTGGGATTGTAGCTTAGTTCATAAGAGTTCTTGGACCAGGCATACAGTACATGCCTGAAATCCTAGCACTAGAAAAGAGAAGTGGAAGTAGAGGCAGGAGGATCAGGAATTCTAGGTCATCCTGGCTACCCAATGAGTTTGAGGACTTCATGGACTACACAAAACCCAATCTCAAGAAAACACTTAAAATTAGTTAAATTTGATACATAATTTTACAGTTTAGTTATCTACTCTTAGAATTTATTTACTAATACTAATCCCAAACCTAGTAGAAAATATAATTACTGTGATCTGTACTTGAAATATGACTTTGCAAACTGATTCGGTGGCATTTGGGCAATAATTTTAACCTCTGTGCTCCTTAGGGTTAATAAGGAAAATGCATCCTACATGTCCTATTACTTCAACAAGTAATGCATTCTGAACAAAATGTAAAACACTTCAAATAGTGTCTGGCATAAAATAAATGATCAACACATGTTCATTATTATAATCATTGATTATCATCACTACTAGTACATCAATATCATAAATGGCAACTTTAATCTGCTATTATCCAAGTACCTGTCCATAGTTAACTCAGATATATGTTGGATGGATTAATCATTATTACTAACACTTCTACAATTAAGCATAGGATATATGCACTAGAATGTAAACCCATCTATTGAAAAAAAAAAAGATAAATCGATCATGGAAGGGACGCTAAATTGGTGCTTAGATATTTAAGAGAAAGACGAAATACAAAACTGTGAATAGGCCAAATGCAAAACTTAAAAACAAGTGCCTAGCACAGGAACTGCAACACTCACTTCACTATGCAAGTAGAAGCAAGGTGGCTGGGAACAATTTGTATGAACTCACCTTCCTGCCATGACATTGGATGCTGGCATGAAAACATGAACTCAGAACTCACAGCACTCTCCAGTGTGTGAGTTTCCTCCAACAATGTAGTTCCAAGGCACAGCCCAGGTGATAACTACCTTTGCAAATCACATGACTTGGCTACTGCCAACCCAACTTCTGGATATGACTCTCCCACCCCAAAAATAATAATAATGGATTTCATTATTGGTAGTGCTCTTGAACTTCAGCAATAAGAAGTTTATAGGTAGGAAAAGGCTCCTCATGGTTACCATTTTTATTTCTTTACCTTTAGAGCCCTCAACAGAGAATTGAGAAAAATGGCAGCACTTCAGCATGCCTTTCAGAAGTCACAGTATTCTGCTTCCCTAGTCTACCCTTACTGCAGCTTTCTGTTGGAGCTGATCATGGTAACATCACCCAATGAGCACAGAAAGTACTTTTCAGATTTACAGCCATTTTTAAAACCAAAAACTACTAAGCAAGTACATGTAATCACAGCACTCAGGATGCCGAAGCAGGAAGAAAGCTATGATTTGAGGCTAGCCTAGGCTAAACAGTGAATTATAGGTAGGCCTGCACTATAGAGTGAAACCCTCTTTTAAAAAAATTTCTTGAGACGAGTAAACATAGTTTCTAAAACTAGGTACCATCTGGGGTCTTGTGAGATAATCTATACAAAGTGTACTAAAGTTCATGACTATTGTCCTGAGCCCTCACCCAAATAATTACCTACCAAGCAACCAGAATGCTGACAGGAAAACAGTGTCACTCCTTATATAAGATTTCTACCAAGTAATCATAGCCAAATAGTCTTGGTTTGCCTACACACCTAACAGTGTTTCCCTCCCTGCAATAAAAAGATTTAGAAAAGCCTGTTTCAAAGAATAGGCAAGGGCCAGAACCATAGCTTACTGAGGAAGCTCTATTTCCAGCACCCCTCCCCCAATACTCATATACACACAAATACAGGAGCACATTAGATAGGCATATTGTAGACTCTATAACACAAAGAATGCCACTCAGTATCACAAGGACAGGTAAGATACTGGCTATGATGGTCTGAATAACAATAGACCCCATGGTCTATTATTTGACTATATTCGAATGCTTAGTTGCCACGGTGGTATTATTTGAGAAGAATTAGGAGGTATAGTCTTCTTGGAGGAAGTATGTCACTGGTGGAGGGCTTTAAGGTTTTAACAGCAGAAGCTAGTTCTCACTCTTTCTCTCTCTGACTGTGGATCAGGATGTAGGCCTTAGTTACTTCTTTAGCAGCACAACTGCTTACTGCCATGCCTCCTGCTGTCATATTCCCCTGCCATGATATATTACAATTCTCAGGTTATACTCAATCACTGATGGAAGATAGGGCAGGAACCTAGAGGCAGAAACTGAAACAGAAGCCATGGAGGAATGTTTAGCCTGCTTTCTTATACAACTCACGACCATCTGACCCAGGGGTAGCATCCCTACTATTGGCTGAGCCTGCCTACCTCAATTATTAATCAAGAAAAATGCCTTACAGACTTGCCTACAAGCAATCTGAATGGAGACATTTTTCTCAGTTGAGGTTCCTCTTCTAGCTTGTGTCAAGTTGACAAAAAAACAAAAGGGAATATTCACTCATATTGTAATTTCCCTTACAATCTTGTGTAATACTATAATGGGCACTATCTTTTCATATGCATTGTCTTCTACTCCTCAGTAAAGTCTTAGTAGGTACAGAATATATCTTACAGAGCTTTGTTACCACCACCAGCCTCAAAACAAGCCTGCACGTGCAGATATACATTAAAAATGCATTCTGTTGCTGGAAAGATTGCCCAGTAGTTAAGAATAATGACTGTTCTTCCAAAGGCCCCGAGTTCACTTCCCAGCAACCATACGGTGGCTCACAACCATCTATAGCGAGATCTGGTATACTCTTTCAGTGTGCGGGCACAGATGCAGGCAGAATGCTGTATAAATATTAAATACATAAATCTCTTGAAAATGCATTCTGTTAAAGGGGAATGTAAGTCAACATTTTTCAAGGCCCACTAGGTAAACCTATGCAAGAGAAAATAGGGTAAAAATGAGAGTTTCATCTTAAAACTGTTTACAAGCACAAATACATAAATTATCTACAGAACAAACAGTAAGAAGTATGCACCAAGGAAGTTCCTTGCCTACCTCTGTTTGGCAGGATTAGTGTGAGAACATTGGGACCTCTAGTCAAGAAAAAAAGAATAGGGTTTATCCATTCACCTTCAAATAATGGCACCAAAGAGGTATAAGGCAAAAGTACTCAAAGAACAGCAAGATCATTGCCATGGGCACAATAAAAGGACAGCAAACATCATTAGAGAATGGGGGCAAGCTTTGGGAATGACTGGAAGAGAGAATGAATGACAGTGCAAAGCCGGAGCCTGGATTGCTTTGAAGGCACTAACAATCAAGTGCACATTTGGAAAGGAGACACAACTATGACTGAGTCAAGAAGAGGTTTGAGGAAACAGGCAGAATAAGAAGCTGGAAAGGAAGACTACAAATACATACCAACAAGACACATTGCTTGCTATTCCTACTCTCAAGTAGAAATCTGAGACCCATTTAAGAACTTCATATGAAATCCTAAGTGCCAGGGCAGGGCCACTTAAATCAACTATCCCCTCCCCCAATGCAAATGTATGTGACTTACTAAAGATAATATAACAAGGTGGCTTAGAACAATGGAGTTTCTATTGAAGATTTCAGCTCTGACATTCATTAGGTATATGACCATAAGAACATAATCAATCATACCTGATTAGGTATAAAAGCCTCCAGGAGAAACTACAGAGGTGGAGGGAGGCATTAAAAAAAAAAAAAAAAAAACTATTTCCAAGCCTTCCTGGCCACTCAGCACCCAAACAACCAGGCAAATACAAGTCACTCCTGGTCCCTTGGTTGAGGATATACAGAAGGACTACAAGAGTGAGCAGCTTAATAAGTTCCCAACCTATTTTATTAAGAAAATGTACAATAAGGTATGGATCCTTGGATTAATGTCACAGTCCTTCAAGGGTCCTTGAAACTCAGATTGGGAGTCACTATCCTAGAAAATAAGCCAAAGGAACAGAACATTCAACTCATGAGCAAACAGCTGTTGCAGCTACAGAATTTGGTACTGTGTTATAGGCACACCACAAAGCCTAGGCAACACCAAGCAAGGAAAAAAATCCAGAGAAGTGTGTCAGGCAAGTGATGGGCAGTAGGTAGAGCTCAGAAGAATATGGTTTTCAAACCTGAGAGCAAAGCAGGTGTTTGGATTTTAAAATGAAGTGAGAAACTAAAAACTTCTGGTCAGGAAGTGTTGTGCTGAGCATAGTGCTTGAGAAGAACTCTTGCTTAGATCTGGGGGTGGGGGAACAGGCAAGCCTTCCTATCCATGAAGTATCTACCAGACAGCAGTTTTCAACTATTGAGTAAGATTCCACTTCTAAGCCGCACTTATTCAAAATGCTGACCACTTAAATCGATATAAGCCATATTAATATTAATATGGCACACATATTTTTTTATTTTTCTCTTCATAATGTATTCATTATATATTCTGATTGAAGCCCCCTCCCTTAATTCTCCCAATCCCTCCCTCCCTCCCTCCTTCCCTCCTCCCCTCATCCCCTCCCCTAGTGACTGAAGGGGGGAGTTCTGCACTATTGTCATCTGCCCATAGCTTATTAAGTCTCCTTAGGACTGCTTGGATCCTCTTCCTCCGTGGCCTGGCAAGCCTGGCAAGCCTGCATCATCAGGGGCAAGTGATTAGAGAGCAGTCAACTGAGTTCATGATAGAGACAACCCCTGCTCCCCTCACTCAGAGATCCACATGGAGACTTGGCTGCCAGTCAGCCACATCTGAGCAAGAGGTCTAGGTCCTCCCCATGCATGGTCCTCTGTTGGTGCATCAGTCTCTGCAGGAGCCCCTGGGCTCAGACCTTTTAGTTTTGTTGGTCTCCTTGGGCACACAACATCTTAACCACATTTCTTGATAACACTAAGTAAAAGTCTGCTTTAGAGATTATGTGAATGTACTTAACATCTGAGCTTAAGAACCAGTCCGAGAACTTAGGAATAAGAGAATCATTTGCAAGAGATCTCAAGCATTAGAAGGGGGAGGCGGGCCACTGGTAGAGCACCTCTGAGGGAGTCCCTGACTTGATGTTTTCTTCCTCAAACTTGGGTCTTTTTCTACCTTTTATCTTACTAGTTTCTAAGCATTTATCCCTGTTAAGTACCTTAAACAAGATGCAGTGATAACTGAAAGAATAATCAGTATCTAGTAATTGAAATAGTCTAATGTTTGGGGCCTGTATATCTGCTCTTGTACAATAGGATAGAACTTTGAGACCACTTGCAGTTCCAACAAGAAACTTTGGGCTCCTGGTACTTCAAACTCCTAGGCCTCAAATTCCATATCTAAAAAAAAAAAAAAAAATGGAAATAAGGGCTCTGTTGTGGAAACTATTGAGCCAGTATTAACCAAGTGCGATGTGATAAGTATGCTGGTGTGGTACATGTTGGCTATATTGTCATCTTTACCATCTTCGCTTTGGCATTACTTTGACCACCATCAGAGGATATTCTGGGATACATCCAAAACATATCTCCTACAGCAATGAGGACATTACTTCAACACCGCTGAATCTCACACTGCACAACTTGACAAGGCAGTGGTTGGCCCTACCCTACCTGTTGCAACACCTTTAGGAGATGGCTGTCATCAACTAGCCATGCTCAGCATATGGCATGGGGTCCCAACATTCAAGACAGCACAGCCTATTTACTTCACCCAAGGAATCTATACCTTTGGAATTGGAAACTCTATTCTCACTTTGGGACCAATCTGTCAGGCTATGCTCCACAACGTGTGAAAACATGACTCCCACAAGTTTGTGTAGGTTTTTTTAAAAAGTGCATGATCATTAAGAATAAAAATAATCTGTAAGTCCTATTATCTGCTTTCCACCTGGAACTCTGGAAAGGGGTAACCCAAAACACGGCAGCCGCTGGTGTCCCAAACAAGGCAGGTACCTGAGCGAGGTTGAGCGAAATGATTCCACACACATACTGACAGGTCACTGGCCCCTTTTCTTCCCTGCACCAGGATCTGCAAAGAACAAAATTCCTTCCAAGAGCTCTCTTGGGCTCCGGGACAGATACGCCACAGTCACCCGGGGGACAGGTGAGGCAGAGTGGTCCTGTGCATAGCCCAAGCTCACACCCCCAGATCCAGCAGAGAGCCACGCCGCCCTGGCTGAAGCTGTCCTATCCCGCGGCCGCGCACACCTTCCGGGACGCGCGGGGCGCAGTTCCCCGTGGCCCGGCGGACCTGCGCGGGGAGGCAGCCAACGTGCCCCCCGGCCACAGGCCGCTCGTCCCCGCCCTGTACTTACCTGGCCGGTGATGCCCGTGATGAGAGCCACCTTCCTGGGCTTGCCCATCTCGCCGTCCCCGGAACCCCGGGAGCTCGGGCAGCTAGCGGGAGCGTGAGCCATGTCGCCGCAGGCGGGTGAGAGGAAGGCGGAGTGCGACGAGCCGCGGGCCGGCAGGAACGTGGGTGAGCGCGCCAGTCGCCTCCCGGAGCTGCAGCGGCCGCCACAGTCTGACAGGGCGCGCGGGAGGCCGGGCGTGGAGCGAGGGGCGGGCCGGCCCGGCCGGGGCGGGCGGCGGGAGCCGGGCTGAGGCCTGGCGGGCGCCGCGTCACTCGCCCTAGCAGCGACGCGTCAGCAGCGCCCCCGGCTGCCCCGCCCCCGCCGGGGTCTCCGCGCCGAGCCACGCCCCTCGAGGGGGCGGGGCCTGAAGGCACCCGGCTCCTGGAAGAGGAAGGATGCCGGGCTGCGACTGGGTGTAGAGGGTATGGCCTGCCTGGGCCTTGGTCTCCAGGAATCCTGATAATCGCCCCATGATGCCGGGAGAACGACTGGCTGACCTTTTCGGTAGGAAAAAGCTCTGAATTCCAAATCCAGAAAACACAAGGCAGGGATCATCGCCTTTATTAAATAATTTCTGGAAACCTGCTGCAGTGTACTTGTGAGAAGTCAGTTTTACATTTCTTGAGGGCATTAGAGTTTCAAGGCTCCTAAATGGGGTTACAGGTATGAGGAATGACTAATCTTACCCTAATCTGGATATATGAGTCTTCTGGCAGTTTCCTCATTTGGAACTAGCTTGGAGGTTTACAGTAACTCCATTTAACAGTACTTAACTTCAGGAACAGTACTTCCTGGGCAGGCAGTTCTTCAACAATAAAAAAAATAAATAAAATAAAATAAAATAAATAAAAAGCCCTGGCCCCACCCATCCTGCATAAGGAAACAATTGACAGAAAAGCACGGGTCAGCAAACCTGTACGTGACAAATTTCATGAGGTGAGGTTGTGGCAGTGGCTGTTGAATTTGCTTCTGTTCGGTAGATGCACACTGACAGAAAGGCTAACAGAGGACTCAGACATTGGAAGGAGGATGAGGGGAAGAAGCACACCCCCACTGACCTGTTTGTCTCTCCAGTAAATATCTCCAATCGTCTTTCCAGTTGCGAACTAAGCTATCAGGAGAGGGCCCAATAGAACATGCAGGATATGGTGCAAGCCTGAAGTCCCAAGATCATGATGACCCCAAACTCCTCAGAAACATTCCAAACGTTATACAGAGGCTTCTCTGGCTTAATATTTTTCCTTTTCTCTAGCGCATTCTATATGGAAAATGAGACCCAGAAAGTAGGGAAATATATTCATTGAAACAAGAAATGTCTAAAATCCAGATGATCTTTAAAGATTGTTTTGTTTTTATATAAATAAATTGTAATGCAAAGATAAATAATTCAGTGCTTTAAAACTTGCAGACAAAAATGTATACTTAGGAGAGATAGGTCCCATTTGTCCTGTAGGTCTGACACCTCTTGCTATTCTAATGAATACAAGACTTCATCTCTCTAGTAAGAAATGTAACAGTAGGAAAAAAATCATAGAAATCATAGAAAAAAAAATCATAGAAATCAAATATCTATTGCATGAGCTGGGATGTGGCTTGGTGGGAAAGCCCTTGCCTAAAGGGTTCAATTATTCACCACTATTTATTTAATACAAAGTAAATAAATAAAACCAATATTTTTAGGGCCTGAAAATGCACAAAATGGTAAAGAAAATATTTACAAACTATCAGAGATGAAAAACAATCTGTGTAGCTTAAACAACCAAACTTTATTTCCTTCCTTACCATTCTAGAATCTGGAAGTTAAAGATCAAGGGTTGCTTTCTTCTGAGGCCTGTCTTCCTTGCCTGTAGCTGTCACCTTGCATCTTGTCATGGTGCCTTTCTGGATCTCATTTTCCATGCACTAGAGAAAAGGCAAAATATTAAGCCAGACAAGTCTCTGTATAATGTTTGGAATGTTTCTGAGGAGTTTGGACATCATGATCTTGGGACTCCAGGCTTGCACCATATCCTGCACATTCTGTTGGGCTCTGTCCTGATAGCTTAGTTTGCAACTGGAAAGGCGATTTGTCATGAGCTTGTCTTTCAATTGGTAATGACCCTATGTTACCTTAATTGCCTTATTAAAAACTATATTTCCCAGCCAGCATGATAGTCTGGTAGGTAAAGGAACTTACCAGCAAGCCTGCCCTCCTGAATCCAACCACCCAGACCCAAAATAGTGGGAGGAAAGAAACAAGCCCTGTAGTTGTGCTCTGACCTCAACATATGTTTATGTGTGTAAATATGTGGGTATATACATGTCCACATATTTACAAAATAATTAAAAAATTTAAAAATACCATATTACTTTTTCATTGAAGTTTTTGTTTTGGGTTTTGTTTGTTTGGTTGGTTTGGTTTTGTTTTAAGACAGGGACTCATGTAGCACTGGGCTGGCCTGAAACTCATTATTATAGCCAAGAATGACTTGAAGTTTCTATCCCTCTGCCTCTCCTCTAGAGTACTCAGATCACATGCATGGACCACCACACCATGTTTGTGTGGTCCTGGGAATCAAGCCCAGGACATGTGTATGCTAGGCAAATACTCTACCAACTGAATGGTAGCCTTGCTCCCAGTTGCCTTTTTGGCTTAATGAAGTCTGACACTTCAACGTATGAATTAATAGAGGGACATGATACCTCATTAAAGGCAGAGGGAAAAAGGAGATTTTTCTTGTTGGTTTGGTTTGGAAGTATAGAAAGTAGCCGGTGGTAGGCATCATTGTTGAAACTTTCCTAATGGCCTTAGAGGAATGTGTACAGTCTTCATAGGGGGTGGGCAGCATAAGATTCTGTTAGCCAGAGAGAAAGTGTACTAGTCTAGCACAGTAATTCTCAAATATGGGAGACTTTGCAACGCAGAGGACATTTGGCTTTCTTTGCTGTAATAACTAGAATTACGCTATTGATATTTAGTAATTACAGAACAGGTCTATTGCCCAACATTCTACTCTGTATAGCCCAGCTGACCCAAAGTATCCATATAGCCTGTTCTCTGTATCCATTTATTCTGCATCCATCCACTCAACCAAGTTTGCATTATGTACCATGAAATTAAGACTGTAGTGCCTGTGATGTTCAGTCTTTTTAAAATTACAAATACTTGCTACTTTGCCTGACCACCTTTTCTTATTGCTGGTGAGTACATCTACCTTGTTTTTGCTGTCCCTGCCGCTTCCATCTTTTACAGATATCAGAATCCAGGTTCAGCCCTCTCTGGTGTGGATGAAAATGGGACATTCTCCCAAAATACTCAAAACCTTCAATAGGGAATTACTGAGGCATCCAGCTCCATGAACTGAACAACTACCAGGTTCTCATCCTATCCAGCATGCAGATGACTACCTAGTCCCTACCACAGAAACCACCACTCCATTCCTCTAGAGATTGCTGACTAACGCAACACTTATGTCTGTAGAAATTATATATAGACAGTTCTTCTTTCATTATCTCCTAATTAACATAGTGTAGCAATTAATAACACAGAATTTATGTTGCATTAGGCTTTATAACTCATCTAAAGATGATGTAAAGGATACAGGAGGATAGGCAGAGGTTATATGCAAACACTATGCTACTTCATACAAAAGAGTTGAGCATCTGTAGATTTTGATATTCGGAGAGGACTAATAAGGACGTAGGGGTATTCTAGAACCAATCTCATTCAGATATTGAGAAACAACATATTTTTGCATGTATATAATGGCCGTCACTACAGGTGAGATCCTAAACAGTTCTTCCCCAATCAATGCCTCCTGTTAATGTTTCATGACCACAGGGATTCCCACCCCTGACATCTAATTCTAACTCCCAAACTACCCATCTGTTCTCCATTTCTAAAATTGTACTACTAGGTTAGTATTTATTATAAATGGATTGTATAGACTTTGGGATTGCTTTTTCACTCAGGGCTCCCTGTTTATGTTTATTAATAGTTTTTGTGGAACTCCATCCTCTATCATCAGGAAACTACATTGTCCATTAATATTCCCTTGTGTAGGGAAGGGAAAACTCATGTGTCTGAGCACGAGGGACTAATGAGGCAGCACACTAGATACCCTAGGCTACAACATAACTCAAATTACATAAGCCATTAAGGACCATGGGGTATGGCGTTGTCCATGTTCCTGTAGGTAACTCTTTACCTGTGCGCCTGTAAGTAACCTTAACTAAACTCATTAGTTTACCAAGCTAGAATATTTTGGTCTGTTGTTGTACCTTCTCTGGGATGAATAGATGTTTATTCACATCTTCTCCAAAATAGTTGATGCAATAATGATTCCTTAGTTCATTTGTTTTTTTGTTTTTTTGTTTGTTTGTTTTGTTTTGTTTTTGTAGAGTAGTATTCTATCATATGGATATACCATATTTTGTTTCACTACTCATGTAACTGAATTAATTCCTGGATTGTGTCCACATTGGGGCTGTTACAAATGAAGCAGCTACAACCATTCCTGTATTGGTTATTGTGTGAAAGTAAGTTCATTTCACATAGGGTAAAATTACTAGACACTATGGTAATTACATCTGTTTTCCAAAAAGTTGACAAGCTGTTTTCTTGCAAGGATTTTATAACTACAGAATTTATTGTATTAAATCCCTGTCGTGGCTTAATCTTTTCAACTCGATAGGATTTGAATCAAATTAGATACACAGATTTGTGAGGCAATTTCCAAGAAGGATTAACAGAGAAGACACTCCCCTGTGGTAGGTGATGTCTTCCAAGCACAAGGAGTCTATGGAAAAATCTGTGCTGCTTGCCTTTGGTTCTTGCTGGTGAGTGTGTCTACTCCATGGTTGCAGTTGAGCTGCTGTTGTCTTCTGCTCCTGCGGCCAGGATACAGCTTCTCCAGCAGTCTTCCAGGAAAGCATGATTAGGACTGCAGAAGCATTTACCATCATGGACTGAACAGCTACCGACTTCTCAGCCTCCGCAATTGTACAGGCAGACATTATTGGGACTACGCAGCTCAGGTCAGATATAAACCATCTATTTAATTAATTAATCCAACAAATTAAGAGCTAATTAATCTTTAGATAGAGATCACATTACTAATATAATCACTGCTTTAAATACTTAGATATATGTGTGTGTGTGTATATATATATGTATGTATGTATATATGTATGTATGTATGTCAGGTTCTGACTCCTGAATAACATGGTGGTACAAAAGATTTAAACTCTACACTTCACTATCTTAACTATGTCTAAAAGAACAATTAAATGGTCAAGTGGTGTATGAGTTTCACTGAGACAGAAGAATTAGAGCATGGGAAAGCCTACAGGGGAGAAGCAGATACCATTTTAATTTACCTTGCCCTTTAGAATTTATACCAGTTTTCTAGTTTGGGCAAGAAGCAAGATGTACACTAGATTCTGAGGTAAAAATCATTTAAAATAAAGATCAACCTCTTCTGGGCATTAGACAATAAAATTCCTGCTCTTCTACTCGAATAAAATGATCTTCTATCAATCTTCCACTAGAGAACATAGGCAAAGCATCAGGTTACAAGCAGAACTGGAAGGCAGTGAGATAGCCCTGCAAGTCCTAGGGGCTCCTAACATTCATCATTTTGATTTAAGAATATGCCGGTCTACTGGTGGACTCACAATTGTAGCAAGTTTTTTTAATACTATTTTTGTTTTAAATTTATTTTCATTTCTTGAAATGGGCCTTATTTATGTTGCCCTAGTTTGTCTTAAACTCTTGAACACAAGCGTTCCTCCTGTCTCAGCCTCCCAAGCTGCTTGAACCTCTAACACATGCCACCACACCTTTATGTGCTAATATAAAGTAGTGGGGTACTCAAAACAGTTGAAGACCTTTTGTTGTTGTTTTATTTTGTTTTGTTTGTTTTTTCAGGCAGGGTTTCTCTGTGTACCCTTATCTGTCCTGGACTCTCTTTATAGACCACATTGACCTCAAAATCACAGAGCTCCACCTGCCTCTGCCTCCCTGAGTACTGGGGTTAAAGGTGTGAACACTTGGCTTGAAGACCTTTATTTATCTACATTAAAGTGCAAGATCCAGAATCTATGCCTCTGTGTGTTGTATACCTCAATTCATTTTGTCTCCTGCGTCTTCATTTTCTTTTAATTGAATTTTTTAAATGAATCAATAATTTTCAAGGTAAAAGAATTTGGGAAATATTTCCATTCTGATATTCTCAGCTTCTCAGTGCATAGAAACACATGAGCAGCACCTTGAAATCATTGCTGCACTGTTCAATTGGAATCTGCCCTGGCGAAGCTCTGGCTCATTTTTCCGTCCGTGGTAGAAAACCCAGAGGAGAAAACCATATGATGTGTTAAATCTCTTTTTGGCTGCTATTTTCAACATTCTTCTTGCAGAATTTGAGAATATATTCATGTCCACGCCTCCCTTTGTGCCATTAATTAAAGCCCTGCCCAGTTTAAAAAAAAAAAAAAGGTATTCAATAGCATAAAACACTAGAGATGAAGTAATACATTGTTCTTTAAATTAGATGAGGTAATAAAACACCCTAGACTGCCTGTGGAAACTTGCCAGTACCTGGCTACTAGTCTGATCCCTATAATATGTCAAAACTGCCTCAAGGATAAGATATTGGTCTCGTTTTCAATTCTGAGTCCCCTCCTATCAGGGACGCCTCACCATTTTGTACTAAGATGTTTAATATGTTCAAGATGCTATCATAAAACTCAAGCTCTTTCAGTTGTGGTCTACTGCAACAGGTAATGGCTTCTACTCTTCTTTCTTGTGTTTGATGCCCAGTAATGTATTGAAAGGGGTCCTGCTATGATTATAAGGGGAGTTCTTTGAAACATATACACGACACAATCTGATAGACCTCTTAGGATTATCAGTAAAGATAGCTTCAAATCAATTGATTTTTAAATGTTTTACATAATTCTTTTGTTTGAATCTTTATTTGTCTGGTTACTGAATGTTCATGTGTACTTCCCTTTCTGAGTTTATATGTACCACACATGTGCAGAAGCCCTCAGAGGCCAGAAGAGGACACCAATCCTTCTAGTATGTTTTTGGCTTTTGTTCTGTTTTGTTTTTTAGTGAATCATTCCTCCATCCTAGAGAGTTTCTTTTAACTTCTGGGAGTCATGCTTTTGGGAATTCACTTTAGGACAAAAAAAAAAATGGTGATGAATTGTGCCTTCGTTCTTACTGAAATGACTTGCTTTGAGATGACAGTAGATAAAACCATGGCATAATTCTCAGATGGCTTTAGGGTAACTTAACTCAGATTCTCAGAACAAATTTGAGCTGGGGAAAAAGCAAATTATTCTCTGGAAACTTCACTAAACAGCAGTAAACACTGGTGTGGATATAACCTTCAACCATTGGCATCAGCTGAGATGACAATGCCAACTGTAGTCCTGGCAATATGATCTTGATAGCAAATGATCACGGTGGTAGTCACTACATCTTAACTCCAAAGGAAGGGTATTTTGCTAGGATTCAGGGAAAAAGGAATGAGGATGTGAATGGTAATGAGACTAAAGTCATCAGGATAATTCCATTCTCCTTGTCAATGAGTGATGTGGTTTCATCTCTAGCCCCAGAGACATAATGGATGAGATTTCTCTGCCTGGTGAATCCCTCTCACCTATTCATGGTAAACATCCTTAGTGTTATTACCAGGGAATACAGAGTTCCTCCAGTGGGTCCTTGGTCTTCTAGATAAAAGAATTGAAAATCCAGAGTCAAAAGGAAACTTGAGGACAATATTGGAATTTGACAGAAAATATATCACAAGGCAGACAAGCTGAAGATTTTGGCAGGAAGATGGAGGAGAGGAAGTGACAAAATTATACTTTCTAAGATGGAAGGTAAGAAAGCAGGATGGCTCATCAATGGGAGTCAGAGAAGCTGCCTGCTAAGGAGGTTCCTTCAAAGAGTGAAAATGCTCTGAGAATCAGGGCAAGCAGGCTGAGAATTTCTGCCAGCACCCAAAAATAAGAGATCATAAAGGGAAAAGAAACTTCAGAAGCAGGTGGGCTTAGCAGTGGTAGCCTGCAAGACATTGCATGAAGTGACAGACCCTAGGATATATATTATCTTCAGGTGTGCACTGTTTCTCTTCACCTTTTGGTTTCAGGGTTCTCTCCTGTAATGGTAAAGCAGAAATGTCTTCTAATCACAAGCGGCCATTTGTTTCACTTGAGTAAATGAACTTTCTGCTCCTTCTGCTCTCTTAAGGTGAGGATGCTATGAACCACTGACCAGGCCATTACTAAAGGGAGTTACTGACAAGTAGCCATAAGACATGCCCAAATTATGGGGCCAGGCAAAGAGGGCTAGAGGTGCTGGGAAATTAAAGAATATTTGTGGAGCCAGATGTGACATGCTTTATTTATTCTGGGCAAAGGTCTCGAGGACATTTATACAGAGGTTACACAAAAGTGGCATCTTGCAATAACTGGCTATATAATGAGCTGCATAACATCGTGTTTATTGTTTACTCTGGTTCCCCAGATATCCAGTAGCTGTCTTCTTAACTAAGTCACTCTGGATATCCATACCTATACCATTTTGTTTAAACCTTTATCCAAGCCTTACAGCCTCTATTTCCTTTATTTATAATAAAGTGCCTAGACAGTAGGCACTTTATTATAAAGGACCCATAGGGATATTCCTTTGACCCATAATACACAACAGTAGTAGAGGGAAGAACAACATATAACAAAGAAACAAGTTAAACTTCCTAAAGTTGAGATGGTTCACTTTAGGCTACTGGGAAGGAGGTCCCACTATTGTTCTAGGAGGTCTCCAGTCAACTGCTGGATCATCTGTAGCTACCTCACTGTCCAACTGACAAAAATATATTAACAAGATGAAATGTTTTAAATCTCTATCTTCATAGAGAAAAAGATTAAATCTTGGGGCCTCTCTAAGGATACCTTTTGGGTTTGTTTGTTTGTTTGTTTGTTTGTTTGTTGTCAGGTGTTTTGGGTACTTTCAGTCCAGTAAAATGGTCATGTCATTGGTTGTTCCCTTCCTGCAGATCTTGGTTGTTGAACATGGAAAAGGCATGTTCAACATGCCTTCATGTTCAAGTGTCAAAATGTTGAGTCTATAGGGCACAAGGTTCCTGTATTACTGAAGGTTCTTGAATGAGGATAGTCATTTGAGTTAATGAGTTTTAGATAAAGTTTTAGAGTCAGAAAAGCAGAACAGTAACTTGGACATTTCCATCTTGAGATTATCAGCTAAGATGGCTATAGAGCAACAGAATTACTTTTAACTTATGGTAAGTTCCATTTCATGGTAAATGAGCCCATCCACAAGGCACAAGGCCCCGTGGGGCCCATGCAGCTCACAGATTAAATGTGGACAGTTACTACCTTTCTAAGAAATAAGAAATAAAAGAAAAAGATGACACTGTTATGTCAACATGAGGATGAGATCAAACGTGTGTAGCATGTGACTTGGCCTTCATCTTGATTAGTGACATCATCATGATAGTGTTGACTGTGAAAGTCCAGCTCTGACACCTCAGAGTCTGAAGGTAGAGGCATGGTATCAGTAGAACACACAGACACAGGAATCTTCCCTTTAGGTCAAACAGGTTCTCTCTTATTTTGAGGGGGAAAACACACACATATACAAACACACACTTGGTGGGTGAAGTGAGGCTCCAATAGTCTCCAACAAATTTACATATATAAATTCACATTTGGTGGATGAAGCAGAGCTCCAACCACTTTATTTCTTTTCTCACAGTTATATATCCCAACAGAATCTTTCAAGCAATATAAAAATTATAATGTGGCTACATTCTATTTTTCTTTAAGTGAATGATTACAATGAGTTTCCCAATACTCTTACATGAGTAAACATTTTATGTATTACAGATAGAAAAACAAATTATTGCCAATAACCCATATACATTCAAGTCTAAACAACTTGTTATAAATTAACAAAGTATAAGCAAGATATTTTTCTCAGCTGTTTTTGTTTTTTGTTTTGTTTTGTTTTTTGTTGTTTTTTTTTTTACTGGCAGTCTGCAATTAGTAGTTACAAAGAAAGGATGAATCATTTTATTATTTATCTTAAAAAGTAATCTTATAAAAATTTTAAAAGAATAACAAATCTAAACTTTTACATAAAAAAATCAGTCATTTCTACTTTAAATTCTTAAGCTGCACACCTACTCACTAACTTTTTTTATTATATCATATCAGGAAGCCAAAGGCAAAAATGGGTACAAGAAATTAATCATCACCATGATCACCAGCCCAGCTTTAGCAAGAAAGGCATGTCAGCTAGTACTTGTTGGGCTGCCATTGTTTTGGTTTCCTGACCTCAAATAATCCCTCACTCAATTATCAAGAGTGTGCCTTTCTGAACTTCAGATTGGTCCTCCAAGATTTTGTACATCAAAGCTACTAACAAAAACATATTAACCAAACTTTATTAACAGTGTACATCTTTCTGAAGGTGGTAGTTGAACCATTAATCTGATCCAGCACCAATGATTGAAAAGACCAATCACCATTATCGCAAGTGCCAATGACACTGCCCCGTGAGGGGCTGAAAACCCCCTTAGGGTTCTTGTAAAACTCATAGATTATGAGGGAGATTATGAAGCAGAGAAAAACTCCACAACAACATGAGGTCCTCAGGTCACATAGTCCTGGGGCTTGACCTCTCCGAGGCACATCCATTGTGGTTGTGCAACCAGTAGGCTGCATTCCATGAGTTCTAAAGCCATTTTGCTGTTCCTCTCTCACAGCCCCCAACAGCTGGCCATGTGAATTCACTACCATCTTTGCCAATGTACCACACGGCATGAACTAAAATGGCAGCACCCATTAAACTTCCTGGTACCATTGAGCCTTCAGAGGATTACCACCTTAGAATTTCCTGGACCACAGACGTTTGCTCACATGTCCCAGTCCTCTTATCTCCATTTTGATTTTTCTTTTCTCCTTTCTTTAGGTTTTTGCCTTCCTGGATGCTTAATGGGATATGAAAGTTGTTGACCCAGAGAAGACTTTAGCATGAGTTGTATTGCCAAACTGTAAGTTCAATACATTTTTATATCAGACCTCAATGGTAGGTTTGGGGATTTTGTTTGTCTGTTTGATCGATTTTTTTTTTAATTTGACACATTGCTTTACATTATATATTTCCTCATTTTCATAAAGGACTTAAAAGAGTTTTCCTAGACATGCCTCCAACACTATCCAACAGACATGCTGAGATAGCTAGACTTGGAAAGTTCATGTGAATTTGCAGCGGCCCAAGGAAAGCTTGGAAAAATACAGATCCCAACTGGGGTCCAAACTATTAATAGATTTCCAGGGGTTAGACAAGCTGCTGCAAGTGGGCTGCTACAACAGCGAGAGGCATAAAAGAAATCAGCCTGCTTGATCAGGAGGCTGGAGGGGCAGGTTACCCTGGGTCCTAATGCCTATTCTTTCTGCTCAGCATCTCCAAGCCTGTTTTACTCTAACAAAGATAAAGTGTTCTTACCCTTTGGGGGATTCTTTTTGCCCTAAACATGACTGCTTCTGTTTCTGCCCCACCAAGCCCTTTGGCACCCTAGCTATTCTTTTTACTTCATGGACAGACAAGGAAAAAGAACAAGCTGTGTGCCATCTCTTTCTAAGTTATTTTAACTCCAATATTACAGTTTTAAGGGCTTCCTGAACTGAGTTTTCTGGATGTTGGAACCACAAATTTGGTGATGTTTCATTGTGTATCTGATTCCTATCTCTGCTACTTGCACTTATTCAAAACCAAAAGTGCACTTATGGTAGATAACTCTATGTACAAAATCTACCTGTGCTTTCTATAAGGGTTATCTATGAATTTATGAAGCTTAACAGTGTGTATACATAATTTTCATTTATTGACATCAGCTTTCTTTTATTAAGGTGATGCTTTTGCACAGCACTGTCCCTGAGCTAAAAAAAAAATGCCATCTTCGTTGCTTCAGCTGTGCTTGCTTGCAAAAGATCATCACAGCTGGGATTCTTGTTGTGGACATAAACATGGTTTTTGTTTTGGTCCCAGGTGTGGGATGTGGGACTGATTTTCAGAGGGTCGAAGCAGCATACTATTTGCCTCCTGTGGGCTCTGAGAGGAGCTCTTTGCCAGCTGCAGATAGTTTGAATCTGAGGACTCTGGAGAGAGGATAAATGCCAGATTCGAGAGAGTGGAGGGAGGAGAAAGAACAATGCTGCTCTTGCTTCTCCCTTGCTTCTCCTGGTTGCTGTTGTGAGACAAGATGATGGAGATCTCCTGAAATGAGGATTAGATTTGGCTCCAAGGAACCCAATGACCCTGACCAGCAGGAAGCAGCTAAGAAAGAACTGCAGCCCCTCTCCCACTAACCTTTTCTCTCTCCTACCTGGTGTTGGAGTGTTGAAATGGATTGGGGTGGAGTAGGGAGAAAAAGATAAGAAACATAAATAAAAGTTTTTTTTAAAAAAAACAAACAACTAGTGCCAACAGATTCTTTGTTTGTTTGTTTTTGTTTTTCGAGACAGTGTTTCTCTGTGTAGCCATGGCTGTCCTAGAACTTTCTCTGTAGACCAGGCAACTCACAGAGATCGCCTGCCTCTGCCTCCTGAGTGCTGGGATTAAAGGTGCCAGCCACTACTGATTCTTGATTACCGGTGTTCCTTTGTAGGAGAGGTCAAGCAGAGTCATTGGACCCTCATGAAGTAACCACTCCCCAATACCAGTGGTACACAATTCTGCCCTAATTGGCCTGGTGGACTTGGAGAGGAGCTAGAGCACATGGGCTGGGAAGAGCTAGAAAAAGAGGGCTTCCGCTGTGTTGCTATAGTGATGGCATCATCCATGATGGGTGAAGACTTTTCCAGTGTGGCTGTTTTCACATCACCTGCCAGTAACCCCTCACCCATGCTCTTCAAGTAAGCCTAATGAACTCACTGGTTCCCCAGGATGATCTTTGGTGAAATAAAACCTTAATTTGTCATTGGGACTTAATGAGGAAGGGGTACACATTGCTTATTGCCATCCGCCACCCTTCTAGGGAGAGAGGAATTCTCATACCCATGGTAAATTTGTTTATTGCTGTTTTTATATCTTGTGATGTTTAAAAAGCAAATTTTATGCAAGTTATGAAGGTCTGAATAAATTATTTAAGGTATGTGTATAACAGATGAGACTTGGAGATGATATTTGTGATATTAAAATTTCTAAGGTCATAGTTCAATTTATTGATGTCAAACCTCTGTCTAAATCAATAGAGCTAAAAAGGGATTGGCTTTTGTTCAAGTTTTACCTAAACATTACATAATAATTACAAGTACCAGACTGGATAAGTGGCCTTCTAGCTGTTCAATAACCATACTTGGAGAATATGCTAATGTGGTCATAGCGATTAAAAGGGGTACTATTTTTCCTCTTTCCCTCCAAGGTCAAGTACGCCTCAGGCGCTTTGAGGCATCTCAAAACAACTTTTTCTGTTGTTCAGGGGAGCCATGGAGACCTTGCCTGGTGTACTCTAACCAGTCTCTAGTATACAAAGGGAAGGATTACCACAGAGGAAAATTTCTTCAATGTTTCCAAATAAAGCCACAGTTAAGCAAAGCCTTTGACATTCTCAAATAGGTTGAACAACTAGTAAAAGGAAGGCAACAGAGACCAGAGGGTCTTCAGGCCCAAGTGACCCCTGAGTACCAGATCATCAACTAGCCTGGTTAAAACAAAACAAGCAAACAAACAAAAAAGAATACCAGCAACAACAAAATCTGTGCTTAATTTTGACTACCCACAAAACATAGGTGTGTGTGTGTGTGTGTGTGTGTGTGTGTGTGTGTGTGTGTAACCAAAAGGAAAGTACAACCGAACTAAAATTGTTGGGCTTTGTAAAATGCAAGGTTGTTTTTTTTTTTGTTGTTGTTTTTTTTTGTTTTTTTTTTTTTTTTCCTATGCCTGCCCTTGCTCTGGAGACCTTTAAATTTATTAAAAGCTTCAGGTACTATAGCTGGGTAGATACTCAGCTATTCTAACCCAACAATATTGGCCTGGCCTACTTCCCAGCCATGTCTCCCATTACCTACCATCTTAGTCTCACCCTGGCACCTCCTCCTTTATCTGTGTCCCCATGGTAACTCCTGACTTTTTTTTCTGGTCTCCACCTGAGATTCCCTCTCTCTAGGTTAAGAAACCTTACCTTATCCTCTCCTGCCCAGCTACTGGCTGTTCACCACTTTATTTAACCAATCAGAAGGTGATGGAGAACAGCATTTACAACATACCAAGACAGGAGACGCTTCATAAAAATTGACAATGCCAGGGTCTGGACTGCAACCAGATCTCTGGATACACAAATCTGCATTTGTTTTGTGCTACACCAAGATTATTCTTTTCCAACATGGGGAATAGGGGACACTCTACTGTTTTGTTTATAGAAGGTGAAGACATTTTGAAAACACAATTCTCTGATTTTCACCATTATTTATCTCTTTAATTAGCTGTAAAGTATTGGGTAGCTGAGCCTAGTTTATTAGGGCTACCAGAACCCGGGCTTTGACTCTAACAAAGATGGAAGGAATAAATATCTCCTTATTAAGGTATGTTCTTATAAATTCCATAATTCCTTATAATTGTCTATAGATTGTCAGTCTAGGCCTAACATGCCTGCTTTCTGGGTTCAAATTCAGAAAACATAACCTTTTCTTTTCCATCTTCCTGTCTTCTCTTTTCAGATGCAATCAAAAATCTTAAGCCTGCTTGTCATGACCTGCTAGCCATTCTCTCCCTCTCTTTCTCTCCTTTCTCCTCTCCCTCCCTCTCTTTCTCACTTGCTCTCTCTCACTCTCTCACCTTCTCTCCCTTCCTCTCCTCCTCCTTTTCTGTTTATCTATCTCAGCCCTCCTCCATTCCACCCACTGAAAAAGTGTGGCTGTTCTTAGACTTCCTTTGCTGGGGCCACCTGTCCTCCTGATCCCTAACTAAGAAAACATGTTTTCTCCTTTTCCCAACCTCTCCTCTGAGCACCTGCAAAGATCTCCAGTTGGCTTGTTCTACCCAAACTCCAATAAAATTATCTTTCAGATTCATTCTTGAGTACATTTATCTACAAGGCCACAAAATTACAAAAGGAACCCTCTGCTTCCCAGTTATAACATCTATAATGTTTAGAGGGCATGTGAGAGATGAGAAAGTCATAAAGTTATCCAAATAGTGTTTTCACAGAAAGATGGCTTGACTCCTCTTTAAGTTCGCTTTGCGATTCAGTGCCACAGAGCGTGAAGAACCTGTCATCTTTTGCCCTGTCTCTCTGAGCCTTTCACATGACATTTTGAATTCTAAAGAGAAATGTCCAGAATATCTGCTCCTCTCTTCAGCACACTTGAACTGACTTGTAGAAAAGTCCTGTGTTTGAAAAGAAAAATTCAGGTGCTATTCCAGGAGGTTCCAGGTCCAGGGGACTTTTGAGACAGAAAAGGCCAATAAAGCCACTCCACAGACAAGACTACCTACCTTGGTGTTTTCTAATTTTTTGTCTCACTGTAGCATGCTGTGTTCTCTGAAAGCCTGTAATACACCTAGCCCCTTTCCAAAGTAGAGAGTTGAGAACCTCTCTGTTTTCACCAAGGATGGGTGTTCCTCTCTTCATGTAGACTCTCCATGTAGCTTTCCTGGAATTTTTCACATATAGAATTCTCATGGCCTTTAGACTCTCTAAATGGTAGGTGGTTTTCCAAAGGCAGGTGTATTTATATTCTTTCATTTTCTAGATGTGGCTTCAAGTGGATAAAATCAATATTCTATTTAATCTAATTATGGATTCAACCATGATTATCCAAAACTTGGTGTTGTCTCTTTCAGTATGTTTCTTTTCACTGTGACCAAATACCCAATGAAGCAACCTAAGGGGTAGGGGTGAGGCTTTATTTGGGCTCAAAGTTTGAAAGAATCCAGTCTATCCTGAAAGCAAAGGCACAATGCAATTCAAGTCTCAGGAGACCAGGTGTCAGAAAGTTTGGCACAGAAACAAGACTGAGTATAGCCTTTAGATACATCTCCCAGCAACCCCTGTCATCAAGGGAAGCCCTTTCTCCTGACACTGGAGAGCAAGTGTCCAAACACATGAGCATGTGGGGAACACTTCAGGTCACAGCCGTATTATCTATTGAACAAATTATTGACAAATCGAAAATTAAAGTCAACTGACCTTTTGTGGGACAGAAAATTAATGTCATAGAACTGCCGTAACAAAAGTTGCTGAATTAAAACAGGAAAGTATGGACTAGAAGTCTAAACTTAAGGTGCCACAGGGTAGTAGTCTTCCTGCAAGCTCGAGCAGTTTAGTTTTTCCTAGCATTTGGTTCTTGCTGGCAACTTTGGCCTACTTGGCTTGTTGAACATATGACACCATTCTTGGTCTTTGACATCACAAGGTGTTATGTTTATATGTTTAAATTTCCTTCTTTGTATAAATAAGGACACTATTCATACTGGTTTGGGGGTCTCTGGGAATCTAGTGTGATGTAATCTTCATCATGTCTACAAAGTCTCACAATTATGGGTACCAGTACCTGTGGATTTGAATGTATCTTTTGGGTCACTTAGTTTAAATCACAAAAGGCAAATTTATCAAAGGATTTATACAGCAATGAACACCAACTTCATTTAGAAAATTCTAATGAAGAGAGAAGAGCCAAAGGGCAAATCTAGGAAGGCTAGATTTAAATACCAAAGGGTTCAGATAAAAAAGAAAGAGAGGTTTAAAAAGAATTGGGTTTGGCTTTCTGAGAAATGAATTTTATTGGATTTCCAAGAAAAACCTAGAGGAGAGGATAAGTATGACTGTATATTGAGCACTTACAGCATGGCAGCCAGGATGGGACACTGCCTATATTGTTTCAGTATCCCTCGAGCATTAAGAAATAGGAAGTACCTTCATTTTCTAGATAAGAAAGTTTGAACACAGGAAAGTTAAGTCACCTGTTTAAAGGTTACTTAGCAAATAAAGGGCAGTGCCAAGAATAAAACCCAACCCATGTCTATTTTACAATAAAATTATGCCTTGTCATTTACAGAAAAAAAAAGTGCATGAAGTTAATAAATAATTATGACACCCTGACCACCTGGAATTACCTGCGCATGCCCTGGGTCATCCTATAAGAGAACTGGAGCCCTCCCCCTCTCTCTCTCTTCCTTACTCTCTTACTCTTACTCTCTTTCTCTTCTCCTCTCTCTCTCTCTTTTTCTCTTTCTCTCTCTCCCCCCTTCCCCTAATAAACCTCCCACGTGGAACCGAAAAAAAAAATAATTATGATATGTTTGCCATATGCTGGGTTTCTGACCCAAAGGTGTGACAAGCTAACTTCTGCCGACTTCCTTCAACTAAGGTACTTGTGGTGTGCATTTCCACCCAAAGCAAACAGTTTGATCAATTCCTATCTCAGGAAGCCAGGTGTCAGAGCATTTTAGTTGAAAGTGGGACTGAGTTTAACCCTCGGATACATCTCCCCCCAGCAACTTAATATGAAACATATCTAAGTACATGATGTGCTAGATCCTGCCGGAAACCTTCAGGACCAGATAGTTAAGAGTGGTACTTCATTTAAATTTGTATGTTTCTGGTAACTAGTGAAGTTGAGCATGGCCTTCTACTGGCTGTCTATTCAATTTTATTTCCTTTTCTCTCACTTGCCTTATATCTTTTACCTGTTTTTCTATTGGGTGGCTTGATCTTTCTATAGCATTTTTAGCATTTTTAAGTATGATAGGTATATTTTCTCTGTTACAAATATTCCCTTTTATCAAGTTTTTTTTTTTTCAGGTTGTTTCCTTTCTAGTAACTTGCTTAAAACCATACTCCCCAAAGAAAATTAAACAATTGTCCTCCAACCTTTTCTTACGTTTATATTTTTATATAAAACATAATGTTTTCAAATGGATAAAGATCTCAAAGCCATGTATTGGTTAGTTTGTCCTTTCCACATTTAGTCAATATTTTACCTTCATTGTATCTTAAATTACAATTTAGATATGGATTTTATATGATACTTTTTATTTGTTTAATTAGCTATCCCTTTTCAATATCAAGTTTAAAAATAAAAGCTGCATCAAGAATTTATTTGCCATAGTATCTCTCCTTTTATAATATCTTTACTAATTTTCAAATTTTATTTTTTATTATGTACTTTTCTCTTCCTAAAAAAATATCAGAATATAAGCTGAACTGTAGAACTTGCCCAATATATTTAAGGTACTAGGTTCAATCCCCTGCCCTAGCCCTGTCCTTCCCTCCCCCCCACACGCAAAAAAAAATGAAATGAAAAGAAAGGAAAGCAAAACCTGAATCATGCTAAACTCAGCACATTGGAATTTATTAAAGCAAGAATAACATTAACCCGATGGGATAATATAACATGTTTATATTAATATTTATAAAATCGTTTCCTACCTGTTTAAAGTTTTTCACACAGAGTGCTTTTATTTTTCTTATTATTATTTCTTATTTACAAGAACTTTACCCTGATGTTTCCTATGTATTGCTTCTGGGGAAAAAAAAAAAACCCTCATAAAGTATTACTTTTTACAAGTCTCTTCCTTATTTATTCCTGGAAGTCCTGTCTGATCTGATAAGCTAGTTAAAGCTGTCTTGTCTTTGTAATGCTGGTATCAGTTCAATTGTTTGTGTTGATTTTGGAGCACAGGAGCTAGCCAGTCAAAATTCTAGCCCAAAGGAGGAACAGAGTTTGGCAGCTGATGGTTGCTGAGAAAGGGAGAGTCAACCTCCTTTAGGGATATGTCTACAGGTAGGAACCAGTATCCCAGCGGATGGCCCCACACTCCTGTGTATATGGGAAGCACCATCTAGACTTAGGGGGTTATTAATTTTATGAAGTTGTGAGGGTGATGGTGGATAGAAAATGATTTTTAAAATACAAATATATAACATTTTCAACAAATAATTGAAAAATTATTTTTTAAAATTCTCATTTGTAAAGGTGACTTGGGTGATTAACACTTAAACAGGGAGTTAATCTAAGGAGTTTCAGCACCAATCTTTTTTCTTTTCAAAAGCTCTTTCTTACATCTCAGAAATACAAAGACATGACTTTGGACTTTATCTTAATAAGAAGTATACTACTGTAAGTTTGTTGGCAATTGTCTTCATATGCTTGTTTTTGTCATCTTGTATCCATAGACAGAATTAGTTAAATCTGTGGCCACTTTATTTATATATTTTAAGTTCTTGAATACTATGCCTAATATTAAGATATGTGTGTATGTATGCATTTGTGTCATGTACTTTTACTCCTTTTTTTTTTTTACTACTTTTTACTTTTACTACTATTTACTACCATTCTTTTTACTACTATTCTTTTGAAAAACTGGTGTTACAGGGTCTTTATATTTGTCTAGCTGAAGTAAATGCAACTGTAACATTCGAAACTAAGGGAAAAGTGTTTATTTTGAAGTCCTGCTTAAAGACTTACAAAGTCACCAAATCATCCTAATGTGTCTCATTGCATCCAAAATTAAACTTCTCTTTTACATGTATTTAGGAAAATAACTTACAAAGACCAACAAATAAGCCAAAAGTAAATTTAAAACGGATGGAAACAGATATATCTGACTCTGCCTTGCTTTTTTGGTTGTGTACTTGACAACAAAAACAGATCAGTGCATCTTAAACTAAGTTTCAAATGCCTATTATAATAAGACTTAACTCTTCAAGAAATAATTTGTTTAAAAAAAAACCATAGGACAAATATTACCTATTTTTACCTCACTAAATACCTTAAATAAATTTAAGATATTTTATGCATGATTTCTATGTTTTCAGATGCAGCTTCCTAGTTTTCATTTGGATTATAGTTGCTTTATTAAAAATGTTTTCTAAATTTGATAAAGAAAACTAACACAGAAAAGAAACCACCAAGTAAGAAAAGAATAAATAAATGTTATAAAATTATTTTTTGGCAAAGAAGGATTAGAAAAAAAAAACCTACATGTTTACAAGATACGCCATTGTTAAATGCTCAGAAAAATTCTAAACTTAAATTGTAAATTCAAAATGAGCTTGCCTACTTATAAGGATATTTTCATATATTTTCTGGGCTTTTCCCCTACAAATCTTATTTCTTTCTAGCTGAAATCTATGATGATTCAAAAATAGGATATGCCTTCTGATTAAGCCACATTTCTCTCCAATTTTGATTTGGGTTTTTGTTTGTTTGTTTGTTGTTTTATTTCTGTGCTGGGATTGAACCCAGGGGTTCATGCATGCTAAGTAAGTATTCTAGTACTGATCTTGGCCCCAGCTTGATTTCAGTTTTACTTGACATGAGCTTTAAAAACTAGACAAAACATTAGAAATCGTTTCTTGACATCCTAAAGTAAAACTATTTTTGCAACTTTTTTTTTTTTTTGATACTTAATCACATATCTTATGAGAAAATCCAAAAAGAAAAAAGAAAAAAAATCCACTTGGGGTGGGAGAGGGAAAACTCATAACTCATGCATTTAAGTGACAAAAATTCAAATAAACAATATTTCTGAACTAACAACATTAAAATAAGTCTCGTCTAAAATAGGAGAAAAAATGGAAGTATGCAGTGTTGCTTCAATTTGTGTTTCTGGTGCTGAGACTGGTTACTGCAATTGCAGAAAGGGATTGCCTGTCTTTTTAAAGTTCTTTAACAAAGCCAACCTTACCTGTAGAGAGAATTCATCCATATAAAAGGTGGCATGCCAGGCAGTGGTGGTGCATGACTTTAGTCCCAGCATTAGGGAGGCAGAGGCAGGCGGTCTCTCTGAGTTCAAGGCCAGCCTGGTCTACAGAGCGAGTTCCAGGACAGCCAGGGCTACACAGAGGAAACCCTGTCTAGAAGAAAGAAGAAAGGTTAAATAAGTAAGTAAATAAATAAATGTGTTGGAAATATGCAAAAAAAAAAAAAAAAAAAAGTCACAAAGCATATCCTTGGAACAAAAGGCACTGCACTTGCTTAGGCTGGAGAGCTGTACGAAGTTTATATGAACATCTCTAGAATCCACTGTAGACCTTATAGTGTTTAGGAGAAAAAGGAAAAAATAAATAAAAATGGAGCTAGAAAATTAGGAAGAATTCAAAGTGAATGGGAAATCTCAGTCATTTTAGAAAAAAATTCACACCTCCTTAACTGCCTTTTTCTTTCTCTTGATTCAAAGTTCTTAGGCAAGTACATACCAGGAACTGTGTTTGCCATGGAGGATTCAGCTCAGTCAAAACAGAGGCGTGCATTTGTACTACTGCTGGAAAAAGTAAAGAACCAGAGCCTCCAGCTCCTGAGAAGCACTGTATACCTTATATCTTCAAACATGCCCAGAACACATCCATAGATGCCAAGCTAATGCTTGCTGAATTGAAACTTGATGGAAAACAGATAGCACAATTCTCCTATTAGTTATGTTTTGTGAGGGTAGCTTAACGATTAATCCATTTGGACTATGACATTCAAGGTCAGGAATGTTCTTTCTCACTCCATATTCCTGGAAGCTCTTCCCCACTTACTATACTCAGTATTCTTCTCTGGGTATAAGTTAGAGAGTAGTCATCAGAACTACTGCAAAAATTAAAAAAAGAGATTCCAGGCCTAAGGATGATAGAACGCTTGTCTAGCATGCACAAAGCCCTGGAATCAGTCCCTGGCATGAAATAAACTGGGTGAATTGGTAATACATGTAATATCATTTCTGAAGTTGAGGCCAGCTTGGAATAGAGGAGACTTTGTCTCAGAAAGAGAGGGGGTGGGGGTAGGAGAGAGAGAATACCAAGCTGGGCCAACCTGGGCTACATAATGAGCCCCTGACTCAAAAACCAAAATAAAAACAAATAAATAAACAACAACAACAAAAACCCAAAATGGATCAAATGCTGCCTTTAAAAGTTTTTAAAAGCTGGATGCCAGGAATAAGATTTCTTTACTGTTCTTTTAAAGCCCAGTCAGGTTTTATGGAAAATGATAAGCCTTTTTGCTGAAGTTCAGGAAAGACAAAAGAACCAGATTTAAATTTTGATACAAGTTTTATTAATTCAGCCTTCCTTCACTCAGCAGATCTCTGTGCAGATCCGGCAATGTTGTGCCTAGGTAATGCTGATTGTTAAATTCAGTACACTGGGAAACAACTCAGAAAATCTAGACATGACACCCCAAAACAGACCTTTTGGCACACTAATTATTTAAACCTGGTTAATCTGAGTAAATTTGGACATAGCTGTGGAAAGCTAACTTTGGTTCAAATAATTTTTTTTATCTACAACAGAATATTTCACTAGCGAGGATTTCTCTGGGAAAGAGAGCTGATCCCACATAACTTCTCACCTGAGATATGGTTTTCCCCCAGTCCTAGGACTCAGATCCAACACCTCATGAGTGTTAAGCTGGAGATGTACCTTTGGACTACTCCCCTCCCCTAAGACTATTGTTTGCATAAGAAGAAACTTTCATTCAAAAAACAATTCCTTCTCCTTGTAGACAACCTTGGGATGGACCAAAGTCAGGGTCTGTGGCTCATTCTCTCACAAGTCTTGCAGTTGGCTTGTGGTCCATCCACTCAACCTCCATTCCCAAGGCCTGTCCTTCAATGTCACCTAGACCATAAAGGAATGCACATCTGCTCAGTTCCACAGAAGACCTTCTAGCCAGACTTCAGGCGAGTTGAGGTCATCTCAGCCCTGTATTTCTGCTTGGAGATAGCATAGTATTCATACCACATCAACAATTCTCTCTAACGAAATCTTCAAAGTACCCTGCAGCTTCCATGTCTTGTTCCATTTCTTGTTCCCTTCAGCCTTTGCCATAGGTTCTGTCCCTCCTGTTTGCCAATTGGGTCTCACTACCCGACACCAAGTGTTAGGTGTTTCTTGCTCTTACTGAACATTCTCTTGAACATTCAATTTTCTTTTAGTGTGTGTGTGTGTGTGTGTGTGTGTGTGTGTGTGTGTGTGTGTGTG
>NW_026594462.1:4970494-5033637 GCF_907164565.1 Psammomys obesus
TGTGTGTGTGTGTGTGTGTGTGTGTGTGTGTGTGTGTGTGTGTGTGTACACTGTGGTATGTCAGTGGATATCAGAGGACAACTTGCAGTAGTCATTTTTCTTATTCTACCAGAGACTGAACAGTTTTTGGGCCCTGAAGCAAGTGCTTTACCTGCTGAGCCATCTCACCTGAACCTTCTTTTTTCATCCAAGACTGCAGCAGGTTAAAGAGGCTTTGGGGAAAGGTGATCAGAAATAACAGGGAAAATGAGAGCACACTTAACTGCGCAGGCCTGTGGCCCAGCTGTCCACGAGAGCACTGTGAGCGTGCCCGGAGACCTGACGCACCCACTCCTTTTGACTCCGCCCTTAACAGCTAGGCAAACCCAGCTCCTCTATCAGCCACATGCAGCTCTGCTTACTGAGAACTCACCCTTTTTGTGAGGTCAATTCTACTTTTCTCAGTATTCAGGCAGGAGAGAAGGGCGAGTTGGTGGTTCCTAGAGCTAAGGGCTGGGGGAGGGGAGAAGCCAGGCCACCACCACAGACAGCAAGTGCCGGAGCTAAACGAAAAGGGCAAGATGCAATCAGGGTCTCTTGAAATCTAAGATTGTCAAGGAGGGTTCTGGATTGTAACTCTGCAATAAACACAAGGCTCTAAGGATCTCTAGCACTGTAAAAGGAAACCAAGTAAGATAAAATAAAATTTCAAGATGGAACTCTGCCAGGTTATTAGGACGTGGTTACCAGAGGTGGGCCCTGGAGGTGAAACACGAAGCCAAGCAATGATTTTTTAAAAGGAATATTTGTTTGTATAGCTTTTGGCAATTTTTCAGAAATTTGTTTGTATTCATTATCTAAACATCAAAAATAATATTAGTAGATTATCTTGTTACATTTTTCTGGTATATTTTTTATCAGATTCCTAGGTATATCTGTCTCTAATACCAGTGGGGGTGGGCCGTATTCCCCTGAATAATTTGGGTTTGGTTGGCATTATTGTCATTAATTTTTCTCTCACTAAGCTGCCTGTAGTCTTCTTCAGAGTGGGATTTTGTGGTTAATATTTTGGTAGTGGGAGGGGGCATTGAAACTCCAATTGACCTTCCCTATGGGCGACATTATCTCAAACTGAGAAAGGGCTCCCCCCCACCAGACATGAGGTACTGGGTAAGGTCCAAGAAGAGTCTCTAGGTTATGAATAGATTTGCTTCTAATTGTTTTGATACAGAAATGTATAGATATTTCAGATCAGATATACCCACTAGAGCTGTCATCTGGTCACAGCATAACTCTCATGGCCCTGGCCTTGTCGTGAGCCTCCAAACTATGAGAACTCTTGTAAGTTTTGCTTGCCTGCTTGTTATTTGTTTGTGGTGCTTGGGCTCAAATGCAGGGCCTTATACATGCTAAGCTCCACTCCAACCATGACATCTCTGTGTCACCAGGTCCAGGACTCTCCAGGAACCTGATCTGCATTGTCCCTCTCACAGCTTTTAATCTGACTTCCTTTATCCTTCTGTAATATTTAGTCTGCCTGATTTCAGGGTGCTATAACCGATTTTTGGTAGTTTAGGGGCTAAATTATGTAAATTAAAAGCCCATTGTTAAAGGCAACTACATAAAAGTCCAAACAAAGAAATAGTACATGTTGAATGAAACAGAGCGGCTGACTCCAGGAAGGGTCAGGATGAAGCACAGTGACAGCACTGGTAACCCGTCTACTAAACCCCACACTCCAATAATTCATCACAGTGTTCTTCCTGCATGCCCAACTGAGGCCTTGGAGTCTCTGGTCTTTGGACATACAAAACTGATGAGACCAGGGAAATGACTGGGGAGGGCAAGAGCCCTTCACACCAAAAATGAGCACTGCTAAACACAAAGAGCCACCCATGCCCCTCTGCTCACATTGTGTGGTCCAGCTAGCATGAAACGTGCCCTCCTGGGGTCTCAGCTCTCCAAGCACAGGGATTACAGGTTCATGCCCAGATTCAATTTTCTTATTAGAGCTTTGAAGAACAAGTGTTCCTCACCATCCCTCCCGGCTTTCCTGATGTAGGGGGAAATGCTGCATTAAGCTTAGTTTGAGTTCCATGCCCACAGACTCAACTAACAAAAACTGCAGAGCATTTGAGGGGGAAAATGCATTTTAGATGAACATAGATGTTTTTCTTGTTCTTCTGTAAACAATGCAATGCATTTACAACTATTACAAGCGTATTTTATATTCGGCGCTGTTGTTTATTTTATCAGGCACTGTAGGCACTGTAAGTGATCTAGAGAGAACATCATAGGAAGATGTGCTTGGGTTCTCTCAGTACTCTTCCATTTTACAACAGGGACTTGAGTATCCACGGGCTCTTGGTATCTGAGGGACCCTGGATCCAACTCCCTTCCCCATTCCCACTGATACCAACGACTGATTATTCCGCAAGTTGAAAGGCTTGAGGAACGTTGGTATGCTTTGGTTATTTTGGCTCAAATCCTTTATATCTAAAATGCACACATTGATTATCTTTGGCGTAGATATCTTTAGAAATCTGATGATCATGTTTGCCTTAAGATGTCCTACCCTAAGCTGCCAAGATCTGGGACAGTGTGATGCAACAGGGTTTACGGGAACCCCCTGTTAAGGTGTTTCAGTTAGCTGCTTATCCCCCCTCTCCTCTGGTTCTGAGGATAAGGGCTCCACTTCACAAGAACCTCTGACTCTTGCCAATATCCTTCCCTGTATGGTGCACACATGCCATTCATTGCCAGGAGTGGTAAAAATGAACTTCCCCTTTGGCTGGAAATCTCTTTCCTTCCCTGCTGGGTCTCTGGAGAGAAGGCAGGAGTAATAAACTTGCTTGTGCACTTATCACAGCTACGAGGTTGGCTCTCCCATCTGTAGAAAAGAATCATTTTTCTAGCAGTGATGCTGACACATTTGAATCATCTGGGGAACTTTAAAAGTATACCAGTGCCTAGGCTGGACCAGATAAATGGATCTGGAACCACAGGGCTGGTGTGGGCACCAGTCAGATTCGTAGGCAGCTGAGGTTGAGTTCTGTCACACTCAGCGGTTTTTGCAACTGGAAAATTAGTTGTTGATTTAGCAATACAACAACTAATTTTAACAATACAACAACTTTTGATTTAAAGTATTTAAATCTTCCTGTCACGGGCATAAAATTATTCTTTATAATCCTAATAAAAATGTTCAAGGACTTCTTCTTTTTCTTGCCCACTACATCTTTAATTTTGCCCCCTCCTGGTCCCTAAATCTTAACATGGTCTTCAGGGAGATGAAATGGCTACAAATCTACCTCATCACATTCTTATGAGACAGACACGGTTAGTATGACTAATCTACACTCAGGCCACAGCCATGCCAGAGCCAGAGACTCATTCTTTCCCTTTTTAGCCTTTTTCATCACCTCACTCCATGAATACATACGGGCTGCCAACTAGGTGCAAAGAGAGATCATACTCTTGCATGCAGTGGTCATAAAAGATGTTTGTGGTGCTGCTTTGACAGCCAGGGTGTCTATAGCCCAGTTTTCATGTACTCACAAAACCCAGGACAATGTGTAGTGCCATGAAAGAAGTTAAGAGTTTTACGCTTCAGAATGGTGGGGCCACATTAGGAAAGGTCTTAGGGCCGAGGGTGTGGTTCAGTAGGAAAGCACTTGCCTTGTATGTGCAGAGCTCTCCTTGCATCTGGAGCAGGAAACAAATGGAAAAGTGTTAAATGCTGGCACCTTGGACTTCGTAAGCAGCGGAGTTTGTGAAATACAACAGGTGGCATGGTGGTATAGCAAAGCCATGTGTTAGATTATTTTAGTGTTTGGATGACAGGTCAATTATGGCGGGTGAAGTATAACTCTAGTTAAGGCAGGGAAGACCACTTAATAGTTATTAATAAGAGCCTGACAAAAATTATTGATGGCGGAAGAAAATCAGAACAACGGTTACTTTGGGTAGAAAAGGTGGAGAAAGCAGAGACGAGAACAGTTCAGGACAGTGGTAATATATTATTGCCTTTGGTATTTTTTATTTATATTTCAGTGGTGCTAGGGATCAGTTCCAGGGCCACACACATGCTAAACATGTGTCCTACCTCTGTGCCACACCACCAGCCTCATGTTAAGGATTTGGAGCTACAGAGCTTGTCTGTAAACATCAATGAATGTATGTGTAAGATTTGCATTGCATTATGTGTAAATTTAATATAACAGAAATGCTACAAACAAACACAAAATTCAGTTAAAGATCTGCATTTTGAGAAGGAAATGCATCAGTACCTGTAATCTACTTTGAAATGTATTAAAAGTGAAGACAGTAAGAGAATAAAGAAGTGGGAAAGGGGAGTTGGGAACATCACTCACTGAGTAGAACATTTGCAGTGTGAGTGGTAGGGCCAGAGTTTTGGTCCACAGCACTCACCCAAATGCCAAGTGGACATGGACAACATTTATAGTCCTAGCACTTGGGAGACAAGAGACAGCAGATTCCCAGAGCAAGCTGGTTAGTTGGACTAGGCAAAATGATGAACTCTCCATGAGAAACTCTGACTCAGTATATAAGGTGGGAGGGGACTGAGGAGGACACATGACATCTGGCCTCCATACAAAGACACGTGCACACCTACTGATACATACAGATGTACTCATACATGTGAGCATGTATACACACACACATGCACATATACCACAAACATATACATGCAAAAAAAGAAACAAAGAAAGAGGAAAGAGATAGAAGAGAGAGAGAGGAGGAAGAGAGGAAGCAGAAGTAGGGCATGATCATAGCAGAGTCTAGGTACTGGGTGTGCTTGCAACATTGGTTTTAAAATTCTTCTAACTTTGCTATTGACTTTTTTTTTTTTATAAAAATAACAAAATGAGTGGAACTAAGAGTCACAAGCAGAGAATGAGGTCAGTAGCATCTTTTAGCTTGAGTGGGTAACAGAATCACAGAAGGAGTATGAGTATGACCGAATTTAGGGCCACGGAGCTGTGGAAGCTACAGTGAACTTCAGTGACCAGACCACCAGAAAAATAAATGCAGGTGTCTCTGACTGGGTCACACTATGCACCGGATCCTGTCATGGGTGTTTCATGGAGCTTCTCATTCTCACCATAACGGTGCACGGGGAACTCTATCAGATCCATTTACAAAGGAGGAAACAAAAGCTCAGCCTGGTTAAACAGTAAACGAATTAAGGAAGTCAGCTGAGATTATAGAAGAAAAGCTACGTGTCTTATTTTGAGTCGAAGGTACACAGAGATAATTGTTTTTAAATTTCCTGTATTTAAGGTACAAAGTACAGTGTTTCCAGGAACTCTGTGAATGCTTCCTACATGAAAACAAACCAATTCTTCCTTTAAAAAATTACCTGTTATTAATTATAGGTAATTAATAATTAATAATTAATCCTCCACGTGGAGGACAACGGTGGTGTCCATTCTTTCCTTCCATTTTCATATGGGTCCCAGGCATTGAACTCTGGTCACTAGGCTTGCAGAGCAAGTGTCTTTACCCACTGAGCCATCTCACCATTGCCAACAGGTCCTTCTAGTCCCATCATTTCCTCCCCATACCCTCAAGTTGTAGAGCAAGTGCCTGAGAGCTGCTCTCTTAGCAGTTTCCAGTGTAGAATACAGTACAGTATTATTCTCCGTGTTGACCGAGCTGTGCGTCAGAGCTCCAGGTGGATTTATCACGCTTGGCTGCAGCTCTGTACCCGTTCAGCCACCACTTCCATTTCCTCCAGTTCTGTCCCTGGCGAGCACCACTCAACCCTCTGTTTATATGTATTGTATTTGTGATTTATTAATCTCATAGCTCTTGGGATTAGACCATGTGAATCCTGGGGATTTTAACTCAAGCATTCACTCTTACCCACGCCTCTATATCCCCCGATCCCTGTCCAATGGTTTTCGGCAGCACGTGACGAAGAGACCATGTACTAGTTTTCTGTATGTCCCTCGCTTGTTGCACTTTGTGTGCTCAGGTTCACCTATATTATCACAAATGACAAGATGACCTCCTCCAAGGCTCAATAACATTCTGCTATATACATACCTACACCACATTTGCTCTGTCCATCCGCGGAAGGCTAGAGATTGTGTCTTGGTTATTGTGAATGAAGCCGCAATGAACATTCGAGTATAGCTATCTCTTTGAAATAATGAGTTGAGAGCTGGAAAGATGGCTCAGTGGTTAAAATAGTTTCTGTGCTTACAAAAGACTTGAATTTGGCTGCCAGACCCCATGGCAGGCAGCTCACAACTGCCTGTAACTCTGGCTCTAAGGAATCTGATCCGCTCACCCTCTTCTGGCCCCTGTGGGCATGTTCAGAAATGCCATGGCTGGCTTGCAGGGCAGTGTCACTTTCACTTCTAAGCTTTTAGGAGCTCTGTCGCGGGGCCTGGTTTGTGGCCTTCCCGGTGGTGTGATTTAGTCTCTGCATCCTTCCCATACTTGCCTTCTTGTGGCTTTTACAAAGATATCCTAACAGGTCTGAGCTACCTTATATTGAATTTAATTTGTGTCTCCTGATGACTGGTGAACTTGAACATCCTTTTTACGTGTTTCTGACATACTTTTTCTTCTCCTTCCTTCCTTCCTTCCTTCCTTCCTTCCTTCCTTCCTTTCTTTCTTTCTTTCTTTCTTTCTCTCTTTCTCTCTTTCTCTCTTTCTCTCTTTCTCTCTTTCTTTAAAAAAGGGTCTCACTGTGTATCTCTGGCCTGGAACTGTGTAGACCAGACTGAACTCAAACTCACAGATCTACCTGCTTCCACCTATTTCTACCTGCCTCTGCCTCTCACTTTCTGTGTCTGTTATCATACCAGTGCCATACTGTTTTAATTACAATAGTTTTCTGATATTTCCTTCCTAATCTGTAATTAGGAAGTGAGAGGCTTCCAGCTGTGTTTTTCTTTCTCAAGATTGCTTTATTTGGACTTTTTATAGTCTTATGAATTTTAGGGCTTCTCCTCATTATATATATATAACTGCTATTTGCCTTTTGATGGGGGGATAAATCTGTAGATTGCATTGGGCAGAAATTTAACATTAATTCTTCTAATTCATGAAAATGGAGTATTTTTCTGTTTATTCCTGTCTCGTTTTTAAAATGCTGTATCATTTTCAGGGTTCAGCCTCTAACTACCTTAGCTACACTTATTCCTGGCCATTTTCTGCCTTTTTCAGCTGCCATAAAGTGTTTCCTGATTTCATTTCAGGTGGTTTGTTATTGGTATAAAAACAACACAGTTGAGCTTTGTGTGTTGATTTTTGTATTCTTCAACCTCAGTGAATTTGTCTGCTGGTTCTAACAGCCATTTTTATGGAGTCTTTAGGTTGTATTTTTAACAGATAAGGTGTCATTTGCAAATGGGACAGTTTTACTTTTTTCTTTCTTGTGGCTACCTTTAATCCACTCACCCACCTTCCTTTGGCTAGTATATCCAGTGCTATATTGAATAGAAATAAAAAGAATGGCTTTGAGAGGAAAGGATATTGGGTTTCTCTCCTCCCCCCCCCCCGCCAAAAAAAAAAGAAAAGAAAAAAAAAAGCATTTGTTTTTCACAAATTTTTAACTTTGTCTAGTGCTTTCTGCTCCTGGTGAGTGACCCCATGGCCTTCATCTTTCATTCTGTCTTGGTGCTTTACATTGATAGATTTGCTTAGGCAGAATCACATCACACTCCAGGGCAGATTGCACTTGGTCATAGTGTCTAATCTTCTTGATGTGCTGTTGAAGGGTTTTGTGAGATGGTGCTATTCAGCAGGAGACTGGGGATGTGTGGCCTTTTGAAAATACAAGGATAAGTCTAAAGACACAGGTTTAGTGACCGGGTAGACTTGGGGGCTGAGGCAGCAGATCTGAGAATTTGTAAGAACGATAACTGGACTGAGTTAGATAAATGCATTTCTAAAGAGAAGAGCTTGAACATGCAGAACACATAAATAGAATATTGGATTACACCCACAGCTGCAATATGGGGGGAAAGAGGCACCAGAGAGTTTACAGCAGCCAGAACTTGCTCTGGTGCTTCCCAGGGGTGGAAGTAAAGCCACCTCCCACCGGTAGTCAAAGCCTGGGCACCACAGGGTCTGTCAGCAGTTCCCACTCCTGAGTGTCCTGATCCCGGTGTGGCCCTGCCACTCCATCCTGCTGCAGCTGCCCTCCTCCTTTCGTGCTTTTTTTTTCCTTTAGCCCTTCTTCCAATAGCTTGAATCCTGTCTGTGATGAGCTCCAGCACAGTAGACAACACAGATCTTGACCAGCAATTTGAGGAGATCTATGCATTACCCACTTTGTGGCTGTAGACCGCAGAGGTGGAAGTTATCTGTGATTCTCTCGCTTGAAGAACGGAACAGCATCTTGACCATGGTAACACTCCCTGCTTCTCTCATGATCAAGAGCATGGCAGTATTTCAACTAATCATCGAGCTGGTTGGCTGCATATAGCCATATATTTACTGGTATGCCATATAATGATCATATAATGAGTGTTTTCGTTCATATATGGTTTGATAAATAGCAGAAGTAGTGGGTAGAATTAGCTCAGCTATTGAAAAGGCTGAAGGAAGTAATTTGGGAAAAAAAATCCAACCCTGCTTCTCTGGTGGAGGGATTGAACAGTGCTAAGAACTTTAAAGAGAAGGGATGCAGAGATGGCTCAGAGGTTAAGAGTACTGGCTGCACTTCTAGAAGACCCAGGTTCAGTTCCCAGCACCCACATGGGACAGTTAACAACCATCAGTAACTCCATTTTCAGGTGATCCTAAGAACTCTTCTGGCCTCCATGGATACCAGGCTTGCAAGTAGTACACAGATATGCATGCAGGCAGAAAAGTCACATGCATTGATGGCCTCCTTCAAATTGCCTGACGAATTAGTAAACATTGTGATATAAATAGTCATGAAGCTCTCAGCTTCCTTTTAGCAGTCTGACAAGGGAATTAGTCACATACAAAAGTTTTTTTTTAACAAGTTATTCAAGGAGTGTTGAGTATTTTAGAAGCATTGTATTGGTAATGTCAAAATGGTAGTTGCCAAAGATAGAAATGCTGGTGGTAAGGAATTTGACATGATTAATGTAGGGCTGTACAGTGCTGCCTAAGTTTGAGTATGAAAGGAAAGAGGTGATAGAAGGGTAGATGTATCATCTACCGCACAGTAGCACTCAGTATATGAAGGCAGGAAAATTGCAAATTGAGGCTAGCCTGGACTACACGAGAAAGTCTATCTCAAAACAAACAAATCCACAAACTAAAACATTAAGAGATCTTGGTTTAAACCCTTAAAGTGAGAAATATTGATAGAGCTTGTCACGTGCCAAACATCACACTGGACACTGAGGACGTAAGCAATCATAACATTAAACTCTTCACTTCTGAGTATCTTAGATGCTATTTGGAAGCATATATGCATTAGCTATATATTATATAGCTACATTTATACAGTATATATAATTGTATACTATATTAAAATAACAGCATCAATATGTGCCATAAAAGAAGAAACAGGGCTGGCAAGATGGCTTAGTAACTATGGGTTCATGCTCTTCTTCCAGAGGACCAGAATCCAGCACTCATATCAGGCCATTCACAGCTGCCTGTTATACTACCTCTAGGGAATCCAACACCCACTTCTGGAGGCACACACACAGAAATCATATTTTTTTTTCCAAAGGAAGAAATATATTGTTTGTCTTGGAGCTTTGACAAAAGCTTCATGGAGAAAAAGACAGTTAAGATGAGCCCTAATGGCAGCAATAATCTTGTAACCGGGCTCCAGACCTTAGTAAGCCCCAGACCTTAGCACAACTGACTCCATGATGGAAGTACCATTCAAGCCATAAAACTCAGCACCTAGACAGCACCACCTGCCAGAATGAAAACAAAGACCTAATCCATCAAAGCCCATGGTATTTGGAAAGTCTCTAAATGAACTACCATTTGCTTTTTTGGCTTCTGTAGTTCTACTTCTGGTTGACAGTTCTTATTACCTGAAGGATTTCAATCCAGAATGTGGCTTTTGTGATTAAAAGCTCAGTGTGAGAAAGGCTCAGGAGTACACTGGAATCCCGAACACCCACTGTCGTCTCCAGCCAGCTAATAAATAACAGGTTTCCATTGGTTTAAACCTGTGTCCAACAGTCTTCTCTGGTAGATACGCCACAACAGCTGGGAAGAGGAGAAAGGAAGGAGGAGTTTCTAAGAAGATACACACCTGCTAACATATGGAGAGGGAAGGGGTTCTGCGGACAGAAGTAACATGGTTCCATAAAGAAGCATGAGAATACGAAAGTAATCAAGAGAAACAAAAGAGAATCAATGGAAGTAAATGTACAAGAGCTCATCTGAGGGCTGATGGACAGTTATAGGCCGAACGGGACATCAGGATATGAAGCTACAAAGATATTCTAGTTTCAGATGGCTAGAGGGAAACTGACTGAACTTGATTTTTAAGCAATTAGACTAAAGCTGTGTAAAAAAAAAAAGTTTCTTTTAAAAAGATAACTAGCTTCCAGAATAGCATGATCTGAACAATAATTCTTCTAGTAAAAACTAATATATGTGTATTTAACCTTTAAATAAAAGTTTTATATAAAACATGTATGTACATTTATGTTTGTGTCTATGTTTTTTAAAGGCATGGAAGAACCACTGAGCTAAGCAAGTGTCTTCAGCTTTTTCTCTGCAACTGTGGCTTTCTGTATTACTACATGCTTATATCTGGACTGCCTGTATCCCAGTCTGTATTTGTGCCTATACCAGCACATGTACTCCTTGTGTGCCTAGGTATCTGCCAGCATAAATATTAGTACCAATCTGTATGGCACTGCCTCCTGCGGTTATTGAATCATGTCTTAACTGTCCTTGACTCTTCTCAATCTCTTTATCTCTTGAGTTCCTGTCACCTTTCTCCTTTACTAGTTTGGAGCTTGAGCAAACAAGCCAAAGAATGGCAGATAATTTTAGAAGCTGGACAGAAATTGACTCCTCAAGCCCAAGGGGTCCTGCTGAGACAGATGTACCAACCAAGGGCCATGTATGGGGAAGACCTAGATCACTGACTCAGATGTAGCAAATTGGCAGCTCAGTCTCCATGTGGATTTCCAAGTAAGGGGAGCAGGGGCTGCCATTGTCATGAACTCTCCTGATTGCCTGTTGTTTGATCACTGGCCCCTGGCAATACGGTGTTACCAGGCCACAGAGGAAGATGATCTAGGCAGTCCTGATGAGACTTGATAAGCTCTGGGCAGGTGTCAGAGGAGGAGAACTCCCTTATTTCCAAGGACAAGGGGAAGTGGATAAGGGAGAAAAGGGAGGAAGGGTGGGACTGGAAGGAGATGAGGGAGGGGGTTATAATTGGAATGTATAATGAATAAATTGTGAAAGAAAGTACAAATAAAAATTAAAAACAAAGTACACTTAAAAACATTTTTGTGAATCAAGAAAAAAAAAAGGAAGACTTCAGGCAGCAAGGGTTGAAAAGAAAATTAGTACTGTGAACTGGAAAAGCTAGCTGGGCCTAGTAGCCTAGTGAGCTACTGGCCCATGCCTTTAAATTCAGCCTTCGGGAGGCAGAGGCAGGCGGATCTGTATGAGTTCAAGGCTAGCTGGTCTACGTAGTACTGAGTTCCAGGACAGGAAGAGCTACATAGGGAGACCCTGTCTCAAAAGTAGAAAAGCTGGGAGAGCCAACATCACAGGGTAGATGTCTGTAGGAAAAGAAAGTTGGGGACTGAGCCCAATGCTCTTGGACTATTCTCAAGGTGTTTACTGAATCCCCAGGTCGGTTTGAGAAGGTGGCTAGTTGTCATGTGGCTTTTTTATATTCCCTTAATTTGGTTAACTCTCTTCCTCTTCACCTCTGTTTCCCCTCTCCCCTTGCCCTTCCCTACTTAAACCTTTCTATCACCATTGCTTTCCTGCCTCTGCCTCCTGAGTGCTGGCATTGCAAGGTATGTGCCATAATGCTTGCTAAAAATAACCTTGCAGGGGATGGGGGTCACTGGTGTTGTGTGAATTAAGCCTGTGTGCATCCAGGTTTAATATGCAATCCCCAGCATGAAAAATATTTTTGTAATTCCAAACTGATCTGATTAATGTTAAGATATAACTTCCTGTCTTTGTTCCTATGCCAAATTCTTATCTTTCTCTTTTCTTAAAATCTCCCCAGAGAATTTACACCACATTCCCTAGGATGAAGTCTTCACCATTAAAATCTCAAAGAATATGTGTCACCTTATAAAGCACAGAACTGAGTTTACTGTGTTTATTTCATATGTTGAATCATACTAAATGACATGGGTAGCATTGTCCAGTAACAATGACACTTAATCTTTTAAATAGTAAGAGAGCATAAATATAGGGTATTAATGCAATTATTAGTTGATTGTTTCAGATATTTTGTTACATGGATGGAGCGCTGACTAGAACAACTGGGCAAGAATGTCATAGACTGCTAACTCAAAATCAAGCTGAGTAAGAAGCAATTGTCTGTAGCTACATGAACTTACAGAAGTCATAATTTCCTGTGACTTTGCCTTGTAACATTGGTGTCTCTTTAGTGTTTTGTTCTCCAAATTCAAAGAAATCTTTTCTTTTCTCAAGCTATTTAATCCTATTTAGCCCAGGCTGGCCTCTAATTTGCAGTCTTTCTCTTTGCTTCCCAAGTACTGAGGCTACAGATTTACAACACATGCTTGGCAACTCAGGTCACATTTACAAGGACTGATTGTAACTGGAGTTTTACCGTAAGTTCTGGTAGCCTCAGGGGGCTAGAATTGGCCATCCATACCGATTTGGTAAGTGAGACAAGAGGGGTAATGGTGAAGTACTGAGAGAGAAGGTTTAAACAACGCACAGAGAAGAGACAAAGAGGCCTTTGTGACTCCACGTTTATCTTCAGGAAGCTGACATGAGCTATAAGCTTAGAGGGGAAAAATGGGGCAGGGTGGAAGAGGTGTGTACAATCAAGCAGTCCCGGTCAAAGTGCGCTGATCTTCGCCTCAGCCCTGATTCTGCTAGGAGATCTGGCAAAATCCTTAGTGCTCCCAAGGGAGGGACCAATCTGGTTCCCAGAACACAGTGAGTCCAGGGTACAAGCCTCACCCTCGTGGATAATTGTCCTCACAGGGGAGTGGAGTTCTGCCCTACAGGGTTCTGCTCTCCCTGGAATTCAAGGTGACTGTAGCAGGTTTAGGACCATGTTGTCCTTTTGTCTCCTGCTGCAAGGAGGGAAAGCTAGGTTAGGTAGCCACGCACTCAGGGTGGCGAGCATGCTCGGCAAAGGCAGTTTTGAAGGGCCTGTTTCATGGCTACCTTTGGTAGAACCGAGGGTAACCAGCGATTGCAGACAGTAGCATGACACTTGAACAGAGAACCTCTACTAGATTCTAGCCCCATTCAATGTCGGCGGTGGGGGTTGTTATCTAGCTGTAAGGAGGACTGGATCTTGTTCCAGTATCTGGTTACAACTCTCCAGGCTGACATTTCCAGTTTTTCTCTTCTCTTCTTTTCTTTTGATCACTGAAAACTCAAATTACTCCTTTTCGGAAGACCTACAAGGTGACAATGGAAATTGTGATATAACCCTCAGAGAAATTACCCTGAGAAGTCCGGTCTGGATAGCTGTTGTGTCCGCTGCCCATGAGCCCCTCAGGCAGTTCACTAAAACAGCCAGGAACCATCACCAAAGACACTGATACTGCAAACCAGAAAAATATAAGACAACTGCTGTCCTCATTCTGCCACCGTTGCATGCACTGGCTGCCCTGCAGGCTGAGGGCTGGGTTTTAAATCACTAGTCTTCGCTTTTCTTTTTGAGTTCATGTAAATCTCTGCCATTAGGTGCTTGTAATCCAGCTATCTTGTGTTTTTGTCTCCTTAGCTGACTTGGCTGAGCTGTCCTGGTGAGTTCTGTGTGGATTTAATAGAGAAAGAACCAAAGTGTTATTTGGTGCGGTCAGAAGCTGGGTTGTTTTGCAAGAAAGAGATTAGGGTTAGCCTCTGGGTACTTTGGGGGAAGGATTCTGTGTTCACAAGGTCAGTAGGGGTTACTGATATTAAAGGGTCAGCTTGAAGCTAGAAGCAGGAAAATCTGTAGCCTAAAGATTGGACTATGGATGTGACAGTTGCCTCCCAATTCCATTCTAAGTGCCCTATGCCTTTGGAGCTCCTCACCCCACCCTGTTACATTTCTTCTTAATCTTGATTATCGACTTGGTAGCAATAAGAGCTCTCTAGGACTACCAAAACCTGCTGTGTGCCTGTAGGGGCATTTTCGAGGGAAGACTGACATGTTAATCATGAAAGAAAACATCTTTTCTGGTTAACTATCTCAAGACCTGGAAACAAAATAGGTGTTCATTAAATGCTACTTAAGTGGATTCACTAATCAGATTTTATAATTTTTCCACAGAAATCTTGAGAACTGACTTAAACAAAAATTCTTGAGAGGCAACGCACAGGAGAAAATGCAAAACAATACAAACAAACCCACAAAAAATAAACACCCTCCCCCCCAACAAACAGAAACAGAAACACTATCTCTACCAGGCCAAAGCTGCTCACTTACTGTATTTTAGCCTGACCAAGATGATTTTATATCTTTACTTATGCATGTATTGCTGTTCCTGCCTTCTAGATCATGCCCCAGAGACTCTGGTCTCTACCATTTTAGGTTAGAAAGGACAGGGGTCAGCGAGTTAACTGTTAATATACATATTTAAAGGATAAAGAGACAATTGGCTTACACATAAAGAGGGTGTGGGGGGAAAGGTGTGGAAGGGGAGCTTCAACCAGAAAGCCGGGAAAGTGCTCTTTGGCTTTTTTACTCTCATTGCATGGGCAATCTTTCACAGTGGCTGATTTCACAGGGAATTCCCTCCCAATGGGGCTGATGGTGGCAGTGTTTTTCAGAAGGTCTGCTGCAGTTGGAAAAGTGGGCCTCAGATAAGATTCTTTGCATTTTTTTGTGGCTCTATGTATTTTCACCTTAAAATAATTTTATAGCAAGTGTGAATATTTGAATAGTTCTCCACAGAAGTATGGCTTAGATTGCAGTGATCTGTAAACTCAGGGTTTTAAGGAAACAATGTAATTTAAGGACTCTCTAAAAAACACAAAACAAAACAGCCACTGCCAGCTAAAGGAGGCTGAAGTGAGAGATCTCTGGATCCTGAGATTCACAGACCAATCTGGGAAGCCCAATGAGTCCCTTGGTTCCTAAAAACAAAACAAGACATATTCTCTAGAAACAAGACACAATGGTCTATCTCTCAAATACTTTTTATTTGAAGTAAACTTTGAAAAGCTAGATATCCCTTCTTTGCCCAGAATAATGAGCTGTGTATCCCAAAATGAACTGGAATGTCCCTTCTTTTTTCTTTCTCTTCCCTTCTTCTCCCTCCCTTCCTTCCTCTCATCTTTCCTTCCTTTCTTCCTCCCTTCCTCTCACCCTTTCTTCCTCCCCCTCACTTTCTTATTCCTCATATGCTACCCATCACCAAGTTGTTGAAGTTGTTGATGGCAGAGAATCAGTCCTGGCTCAAGGGGAAGACTGTCCACAATAGCAATTATCAGCCTGTTCCAAACACTGACTTCATTCAGGAGAGTCTGAAGGGTTAGAAACCTCCACTCTAAGCTAAGTATGGTGCACATTAAAAAAAAAAAAAATTTCTCTTTGTTAAGTATTAATCCTAATACTTGTGAGACAGGGTATTGTTCTGGGGGCATTAAAAAAAAAATCACCTTCAGCTTTACTGTTTGAAAAGATTTATTGAGTGCTACAGAGCAGAGTGCTTTGGAAAAGTCTTATTACTAAGAGCCTCAGGGTTGAGTATTTCTTTTCCAAAAGCAAAAAAGAACTGCAAAATGGCGAGAGTCCATAGAAAGCACACATGACTTTGTGCACAAGCAGCCTGGTCCTATTCCACTTGCGACATGGTATTCCCTAAAGCATCCATTCTATGGATACTTGAGAAAAAAAAAAAAAAAAAAAAAAAGCCATGTGTCTTTGGCCCTTGAAATGTTAGTTTTACTATTTCCCCTCTCTTTCTTATGCTGGAGTTCTGTAGTTCGTATACCAGTTTTAGATCAGTTTTGAAGTTTTATGGAATAAGGCTTGCTTGCCATTTTCCACCCCAGAAGTTACTTTATTTGAATACCAGGGTGTGTTTCTGCTTGCATACTGGCAAAGGCTATTGGAAAAATAAAAGTGTGAAATTCAATTTTATTGCTACCAGAAAATATTAGCCATAGGGTGGAAATGTGAGAAACCTCCCACTTTGCAAGAGGAAGCCAGGATCTCACCCAACTTCCCAACAAACTTTGGTTCCTTCATTTGGGCAAAGATAACATATGGACCTGTAACACTGGCTGCTGTGAAAGGCTGATATTTAGGCTCTTCTGGAAGCTACAATGCCCGCAGCTGCTACAGACTAAGAAATTTCAAATTCCTAGGGCCTATGCAGAGCTGTAGTTCTTACAGAGCTAAGGACCCTAATGCCCAAGGCTGCATGAGGATTGTACCATTAGAGAACACATTCTGTTTTTGGTCCTACCTGCTGTCTCTGTCTCCTGTTGTCAAATACTGACGGATGCAAAAGCTGCTAAGGAACCACTCTTCCTCCTCATGACTTCTATATGGTTGGAGCCAAAAGATCCCAAACAGCTCATCAGTAATAGCTACATTTTAAACTTAATTTGTTATGTTTTACTTTTAATTTATAGATATTCTTTGGAAATACCTTTTTATTAAAAATTGTGCTCCAAAGTCAAATATATTATACAGATTATAATAAAAAATATGAATGTGTGAGGTTACATGATAAAGCTGAATAGAATAGGTGGAATCAAGATTGCTAATCAGCTAATCTCCTAATTACAATAAGAGAGTGTCTCAGGTTAAAAAAAAGTGACATGGGACACTGGAAGAGAACATACCAGAGAGATGGTAGATAAAGGTTTCACCAGCTGGTGCTGGCCTTGGAGAAGAGCTATGAGCCAGGCAGAGTTGGAGGTCTGTAGAAGCCACAAAAGGCAAGAGAATACACATGAAGCAGGCAGAGTGGACTGTCTGTAGAGCTGAGAAAGGCAAGAGAAGATATTCTACGTCTCGCTGAAACCTTGATGTTTAGTCTAGTAAGATCCTTTGGATCTATGAACTGCAAGATGTGTGTTTTAAAACCACTTATTGTGTGGTAACTTGTTACAGCAATACTAAATTAACAGAAAGCAAGACTGAACATTTTTCTTATTTCTATCTCTTCTGTAGTATTTTTTTCTTCTTAAAAATAATGACTTCAAAATTTATGGCTTATCTTTAATGTTTTTCAGTGAATGCATATATGCATCTCCCTCATGTGTACATAAGTGACAGCATGTGATACCTATGGGAATAGTCATCTCTGGAGAAAGAGAACCAATAGAATGTATGTATGTAAACGGGTGTGTGTGAGAGGATTGTCTCACGAAATTGCAGAGGCTGAAAACCATAGTATGCTGACTGCAAATTAGAGAACCAGAGAGGCCGATAAAAGGCTAAATTTAACAAGACAGATGTGTTAGAATCAGGCCAGTGATAAACCCTAATCTCATATCGAGGCTCAAGGGTCCTTGGAGGACCTCTAGTGCCACTCATAGATTCCAAAGCCTGAAGAGCATGGAGTCTGACATCTAAGGTCAGCAGCAGGTGATACTTTCCTTATTCTGGAAGGAAGAAAAAAAAAAAACCTTTCCCTTTTCTTCCATTTTCTTATTCCACCTGGCTCCTCAGCAGGTTGGATGCTATTTGCTCACATTGAGAGCCAGTATTCCCCACTCAAATGCCAATAGTCTCTGGACCACTACCAAAGACACAACTGTATATAATGCTTTCCCAACTGGTCCAGCTGACACCCATATTAACCAATCACACCTACTTTTCTCTACCTTTCTCTGACCTAACACTATCTCTGAGGACCAGTCCATAGCAGCATATGACTTAGCCAGGTACGGCTGTGTGATGATTAATCTCAGTTGTCAAAGTGATGAGTACTAGGATCACCTAGGAGAGGAGCCTGTGGGCATGCTGCTAGGTTATTATCTGGATTATGTTCATTGAAGTGGGAAGACCTGACTACTGCACCATTCCGTGGGCTGGTTTTCTAAGCTGTATATAAAAAAGAGAAGGTAAACTGGTGGCCAGTGTTCCTTCCTTCTGTTTCTTGACTGTGGACATAATTTGGCCACCTTCCTTAAGCTCCTGCTGCTGTAACTCCCCAGGATAGATTTTTGTCAGGGTCAGAAATGTAGCTAAGACAGGCTGTTGTAACAAAGTATTATGGACTGAGTGGCTTACATAATAAACATTTGTTTCTCCCAGTTCAAAAGCTGCAGGTCCAAGATCAAGGTGCTGGAAGATCCAGTTTTTGTGAAGGTCCACCTATCTTGTAGAGGATATTGGGAGATATCATCTGTATTTCCACAGAGTGGGGAGAAAGAAACTGATTTCTGATCCTTTTTTATTAGGATATTTTTCCTGTCGGGGGACTGCCCTCTGTGTAGAGAAAGTCTTTTGTGTACTGTATAGACTCATCACCTGTCTATAAAAAGCCGATGTCCTATTAGCTGAAGCAGGAACTAGGAGGTGGGAGTTGCAGCAGAGAAAGATGAACTCTGGGATAGAGTCACAGGGGAGATTCTCCCTGGACTCTGAGGGGATGGATGCATAAAATTGAGGAGAGGTAACCAGCCACGTGCACACACAGAATAGAAGAACGGGTAAAATAAGTTATGAGCTAGTTGAGGAATGAGCCAAAGCTTACAGCCTAGGCATTTATTCATATATAATAGAGTCTTCGAGCTGGAACTGGGGCGTGGGAAGAAAACCTGTGGTTACAAAGGTTACACCTCTGTACCTAATTTAACTCCCAAAGGTGCTACCTCCAAATACCATTATTTCAGGAGTTAATGCTTTAACACAAATTTGGGTGGAAATTCCTAGCTATTCTGATGATTTTAGTTTCTTTGAGCACCGCCTACTTAGTACTTCATTATGTTTTGTTTTCAGCGTTACAATATTTCAGCATGAAATCACTTTGTTTAGTGTCTTTTTATTCTGTGCTGACTGTCACTAGGATAGATCCTAGAGGTAGAACTGTTGGTCGAAAGGCTTTGAAGTGGGAGTTTGAAATATGAGATATTACCAAACATCTACCAAAAACCTGCTTTGCCTTACTAGCAATGTCTGTCATTACCTGTTTCCTCATAAAGTTCTTGGCTTTTTGGATGGTTGTTAATAATAACAGTTAATTTTTTTATTGTTGTACAAGACATATAATATAGAATCTACCCTCAGTAAACTTTTCTGCTTCTAGGATATTATTAACTATTTATGTGTTATTATACAGTAGCTATGTAGGCAGTTTTCCTCTTGGATGAATGAAATTCTATATTTGTGAAATGATGACTCCCTGTTTCCATTTCTTCCATCCCTTGACAACTATCACTCTACTTTCTACATCTATGGGTTTAACTGCTAGAAACCTCATAAAAAAGTAATATAGTATTTATCTTACTGTGACTGGCTTATTTCACTTACCATAATGTCTTCTATTTCATCTCTGTTATAGCATATGACAGGACTTCCTTCTTTTTCAGGTCTGAATAATAGTCTATTGTGTAGACACAGTATACTGCATTTTCTTCATGCATTTGTCCCTCCATGGACATTTAGGCCATTTCTCTGTCTTGTGACTAATGCTTGAGCGATTATGAGACTGCTTAAATATATTGTCAAGGCTTATTTTAAATTATTTTGAATAGCTATTCAGAAATTATATTGTTGGGTTATATGGTAATTCTGTTTTTGTTTGAGGAACTTCCACACAAATATTTATAGCAATCATTTTATATTTTATCCTACCAATTGCACATGTGTTCCAGTTTCTCTCTTTCCCACAGAAACATGTATTCCCCTGCCTCTGTCTTCCATTTCATCACAGAAGTAAGTGCTGGAATTATAGAAGCACACTATCATGTCTGACTTTATGTGGGTTCAAGGACTGTTTGCTTGCATGGCAAATGCTTTACTCACTGACTCATTGTTCTAGCTTCATACTCAGTATTTTATGGTACCCAGTGGCTATTTCTGTCTTCTTTGAACAAATCTTTTTTTCAAATTCCTTGCTTAATCTTTAATTTTTTTTCACTGAGTTGTAGGAAGTACTTATATGTTTTGAATATCAATCCTTTGTCAATATCTGATTGCAAATGTTTTCTTGAAGTCCATAGATTAGTTTCATTGTGTTGTGTATTTCATTTGCCATATAAAGTATTTGTTGTCGCTGTGTAGGTCAATGTCATAAAGCTTTTCCATTATGTTTTCATTGAGAACTACAGTCATTTCAGGTCTTTGATAAACTTTGATTTGATTTTTGAATCACTTATATTGTTTTGCAGGTGGATAGCCAATTTCATCATCATAATCTGTTGAAGAGGCTCGATTTATCATCAAATGAGGAAGGTCTTGCTCTGATTTCCATTTCACATGATGCTCAACCTGTGTCCTTTGTCTTTTTGTTGTCTCCTCTTGTGGTACAGACTAAGGTGATGTAGACTAATGACTAACTTACCCCATCATCACTTTATTTTAGTTATGTCTGAGAGGAACATATTTCTAAATAAGGCCGTATTGGGAATATGGGAGCTTAGAACTTACTTTACTCCTAACAACTACTCTTCTCTCATGTCTACTAACTTAGGGGTCCCATCCCTGTCCTCCCCCAACCACTAATTTCAGGACATAAATTATAGCTTCCTTTTGCAGCAGAAACAGGGAAAATACTTCTTATAGTTTTCCACAATGATTTCGTAGGAAAACAAGCCACAGATTATTTTTAGAAAAATTTAAAAATAATCACTACTAAATTTTTTTCAATTTGGAAATATCTATTATTTTTGTAGATTGCAAATGGAATGTCTATTATAAACATTCAAGCAATTTAGAAACGTGTGTAGAATATAAAGCAGATCTGTCTGCAGATAGGACAGGAAGTGAAAGGAAAGACTAAGTTGTTGATCCAGATTATTGGAACTAACTTTCTTCTGAAAACAATAAAAACTCAGGACCAAATGTAAAAAATATAAAACATCCTCAATCTGCCAAGGTGTAAGACACTGTCTGTTTAGAATCTAGGGGGAAATAGAACCCAGGGGCTAGGAAGCAGAATACAGCATTGTCTAATAGCACTTGTTGATCTGACAAACCAAATCTTTTGGTTCTGATGGCCTCAAGAGCTAACAGAAAGAAAATCTCATGGTCTTCCCATGAAGGGGAGACTTTCCCATACTGAGAAGATTGAGCACAAGAGACCTGTGGTGGTTTGAATAGAAAAGGCCCCTATATGCTCAGAGAGTTGAATGCTTAGGGAGTGGCTTTAGGAGGTGAGCCTTGTTGGAGGAAGTGTGTCAACTTGGGGTGGGTTTGGGGGTTTCAAAAGCTCAAGCTCAGCCTCTTTCTGCTGCCTATGGATCTGGGTGTAGAACTCTCAACTCCTTCTCTAGCACCATGTCTGCCGGCCATGCTGATGATGGACCAAACCTCTGAAACTGCAAGCAAACCCCAATTAAACGCTTTCTCTTAGAAGAGTTGCCATGGTCATGGTGTCTCGTCATAGCAATAGACCTGAGACCCATAAGGGAAAAATTGTTTTGCAGCAAACTCTTACCAGGCATCTGTGAAAAACTGTCCTGAAGGGGAACACAGGTCCTGTGGTAGGGAGGGCAGTGTGAGCAATAAACTGAAACACCTTCTCAGATCTGCAGCATACATATCAAGCTTACCAGCAGCCTCGGCTTGATTTACATAGATTTTCTTGAGGCTAGGTGTCCAGTTATATGTGTGATCCTACTACTTGAGAGGCTGAAGTAGGAAGATTCATTGAACTCTGCATTTTGAGGTCAGCCTGACCAAATACAGTAAGACTACAGTTCTTAAAAACAAATACCCCCCCTCCACACACACACACACACACACACACACACACACACACACACACACATACAAACAAAAAGGTTCAACAAAATCCCCAAACAGTACTCTTGGTATAATTCCTTTGAAAGATATTTGATGGTTTCTTATAAAGCTATACTGTGACTATCACTTGACACAGCAATTCTATCCCTTGGACAAACAAAAGTAGGGCTAGAGTGTAGCTTAGTGGTAGACATTTGCTTAGCCTGTGTGCAAGGCTCTGGGTTTGATTCTCAGCATGGAAAGAAAAGAGACAGACAGTCAGAAAATATTTGCTTTCAAAGCTTATTTGTTACTGTCACTTATATGAGTAATGCTGTTCATGAATAGCAGCCCAATTTGTCATCACCAATTCCTAGAAAAATCAAATATTTATAAACTGGTGAATGGATGCATAAATTTTTGTATGTTGATATCACAAATTACTTTCAGGATTAAGATGAAGAAATTACTGATGCATATAATAACTTGGCTGTATCTCCCAAAATATGCCAAGTATGTGTAAGTGGACACAAAGAGCACAAGTCACATAATTATATTTTTGCAATTCTAAACCATTCTAAAGTCATCTATGGTGTCAGAAAGCAGGCTAGGGGTTATTTGTGGCTGATGGTTGGGGAACAAACACAAGAGATTTCTAAGAGAAAAACATTGTGTACGTGACAGTGGTGATGGTTCCACAGTTGGGAGCATTTGTCAAAAGTCACTGATCTACATAATGGAAGTGTGCACATTTCATTGCATGCATTTTAAAATTTGATAACTTTTTTTATGAATGACATAGACTTAAGAGCCACGAGAGACCTGGTACTGGGTAGAGATTTCTCTGTTTTAGGCCTGAAAGTGTCTTCACACAGTATTTTCATGGATAATCCTCAGGAGATCCTTTTAAAAAGTTAGACATGACGATGTCTGCCAACTGCTGGGAAGGACGAGGCAGGATGATTGTTGCTTGGGGTTTTGAGACCAAGCTGGAGAGCAGAATGAAATAATGTCACAAGCAAACAAATAAACAAAAGCATGTGTATAGAGTGTATGATAGCTCTTCTTGGATGTCAGCTTGACTACATCTAATCCAGAACTTTGGGGTAGGGAAACAGGCTTTTAATTCCGATCTTTTGAGCACCTTTATTCTGGATCTTGAGGAGAGAAGACATGCCTTTATTCCAGATCTTTAATGCAGTCTAGCCTGGGCTACACCTTCTGCTGTTATCATATATAAGGACATGGAAGAAGGAGGCCTTTGCTCTTTGCCTGCTAGCAAATCCTTTTCTTCACTGGCATTAGAGCCCGCTTCTTCGGGATCCCAGGGAATACTAAAGACCAACTGAGTCATCCAGCCTTGTGGACTGAGCAAGTAGTGGGTTCATAGACTTTTCCTAGCCAGCCATTGTTGCAGCTAGATTGAAGCCTGTAAGTCATTTGGTACATAGACATTCATACTGGCAAAACACTCACACACATAATGTTTTTAAAGATTATTAATAAAAAAGACTATTGACCAGCAGTGGAATGACAGAGAGAAAGTGCTGGATGATATAATTAGGAGGGGGAATTGTAGGAACAGCAAGAACGGAGGATGAAGGAATTTTGGCTAGAAGTGTACTAGAAGGGGGCTGTCAGATAACATAGAGTGGTCCCATCTCCCAGGAGACTGAGGCACAAATGCTCTGCAAACCAGGCCAGCCTATTCTTTTGGAGGACAAAAATCAAAGGAAAAGAATAAGGGGTGGGCTCTGTGACATAGGTGTTGTAGGTGATAGTCCTTTGAGCTAAACAACTGCCATGTTGGAGATTTGAGCTGCGCCCTTTGCAAAATGATTATCCCACCTCGGATTGTTAACTGTTAACACCCAGTCAGGAGGAATGAAGAGTGTCACCAGACCCTTACCTGAGCATCTGGCCTCTCCCCTACCACCCATTGTAATCAACTCTGCCTTATTTGAATAAGCCTTAAGGAGGGGCTAGAGTCTATTGGTAGGTTTGGGGGTAGCTAAAGAGGGAGGAAACATCTATGTCCTCATCCCTGTTTTGTAATGGTTTTCCAGGTGAGCCACTGGTGTGTGTGTGTGTGTGTGTGTGTGTATACGTGCACACACACGTGCGCGTGCGTGATTTATGCTCCCGTAGCACTTCATCTGTGTTCTGCGAGGGACTCCAATAAACTCCCTGGTTCTTCAGGGCGAACTTGAGTGGAATTGTGCCCTGGTTCATCATTGAAACCTTAGGAGAAGAGGTAGATACCAACTGCATCTCCCCCTGGGAAAGAAGTTTAGCAAAATAGGGCAAGATGGCCTGCTAAAGTGACCTTGGGCGTTAAACTTGATGGGATAGATACAGAAGAAAAGAGACGGGGTTGGGGCGGGGGCGGCAGGCAATGAAAGCTAACTGGCCTGCTTGTTGGCTTTCACATGGAATTTTCTTGTGCTCCTTCCATGCCTCCCAAGAGGTCTTCTATTCTGGGCAATTCTATTTCTCCCTCAGAGTCTTCCTTTGAATACACGGCTTACAGATTTTTGTCCAGGCCCAATGACTATGCTTCTCAGGTGGAGTCTAGATCTGGCCAGACCTCTTCAAATCATTTCAGGGCTCTAGCTGCGCATGCTGTTTCTGGCGCTGCACAACTCTTGCCAATGTCCCCTGTGTAAAAACACAGCGTATCTGTTACTTCTGCCGGATTTTGGCTTGTAGAATGCTATTTAGATGTAATTTAGTTTTTCTTCCACAGTCTCAGTGTTTTGTTTACCAGGTTTCAGCATATGGTCACTTCCCACTTGGTCTGAGTTTGCCAAGAATGAGGTACACAGATGGTCTTGGGCTCCTGAGCTGCAGGGAAGTCTTTCTGAAATGATTGCATCTTCTCTGTCAGTTGCCCTTGCTGAGCACCTAGTGCCAAGGAGAGAGAGGTGGGGTTTTTGTGGTTTCTTTTGCTGCTATTGCTGCTGCTGCCCTGGGTATGGCCTTTCCCCAGCTCTTTGGAGTGTCTGTTCCTTTTCTGATAGCTGTTTTTCAGCTTTCCCAGAATTGTTCCCTGGAGACTCTAACTTACCTTGGCTTGGTGTCAGAACCATGTCATCTTACTACCCCAGGCTACTTATTTCTTTGGAGGAAGTTATCATGTTATGCATGAGCGATTAGAGCTTGGCAAGGCAGGTCAAAAGGTCATTGACTGGACGGCTCTGTACATGTCTGTTCATGAAAAATCTGTTTCATGCTTTCTTTAAAACACAGTTAAACACCTTGTTATTTAACTAGTTTATATCTAGGTGTGTCCAGGCCTTAGGTGTTTCAAATGTTTATAATGAAAACGATGGAAAGTGTCAGTCACATTTGAACACACACACACACACACACACACACACACACACACACCCCTACCTCCCAAGAGTTACATTCAAAAGTAACCCTATAAGGATAAGAGTAAATACAGTCATGTAGGGAATTGGGTTAAAATAACTAATTATAAAGATAATATTTCATATACATGGGCCTTATGAATCTCTACCTTTTTTTACTTGATAGTATTTTAAAAAATACAGCAAACATTTTGATTCTTATATTTTCATAGATTCAATAGTCAAAATAAACAAGGATCCACGAGATATGGGTAGTGTGTAGAGAAATTTTATTTTAGAGCATGCCTGCTCTGGCAAAACATCATACATATCCAAAGACATTCTAGGTCTGTGTAATCTGGCTAGAATCCAAACACAGCTTTAATCTAGAAAAGAGGCAAGCAGATCTAAGTTCAAGGCCAGCCTGGTGCAGAGCAAGTTTTAGGTGAAGAAAAGGTTAGGTCCAGGAGTGATGGTACATGCCTTTAATCTCAAACAATGAAGGTAAGGTTAGTTTGTAGAAGGAAGCGCCCATGCTTGAAGGTGATGTCTAATTGAGTGGCAGAAAAAAGTGATGAATCAGAGAGACTTGACAGACTAGGATAGGCCCAACCTCATGAGAAGAGAGAGGAAAAGGAAGCTATTTAAGGGGCAATGCAGAGATAGAGAGGAGGCAGTGTTACTGGGACAGTAATAGATTTCAAAAATGCATACCAGACCCGGTATCTCTCCTCTCCCTCCCCCTCTCTTTCTCCTTCTCCTTCTCCCTCTCCCTCCCCCTCTCCTCTCCCTTCCCCTCTCCCTCACCCCCCCCACCGCCTGTTGTCTGTGGATCAGAATATAGCTCTCATTTACTTCTCCAGCACCATGCCTGTTTATGAGTTGCCATGCTCTCTGCTATGTTCTCTATGATGATAATGGGCTAACCCTCTGAGTCTTCAGTCAGGCCCCCAATTAATGCTTTTCTTTATAAGAGGTGCCTTGGTCATGGCATCTCTTTACAGCAATAGAGTAGTCACTAAGACACCAGGTTTTCTGTCCATCTTGATTTTATGCATTAAAAGGTTGGATTTGATATCTCCTAAACAGCATTCTGTGTCTGGCCTCTCTCTCTCTCTCTCTCTCTCTCTCTCTCTCTCTCTCTCTCTGTCTGTCTCTCTCTGTCCCCTTTTCAGCACCCATGGTTACAGATTGTCACATTTGCTTTTAGAGGTGGCCAGTAGCCAGGTTTGGAGTCCAGAATACAGGTGTTCAACCATTGCCTTCTTGCCAAACACTGCCAGTTCTCATGGGAACCCCTGAAGAGTGTCAAATTCTTTTCTCTACCTCAATAACCTACTAATTCTAATATAATTCTAATATGTATGCTGAATATAATCCTAATTCAGGCACTGCTTCCTCCACGATTTCCTTCTCAGGGCTAGGAATGGATCCCAGGGGCTGTTACATGCTAGACAAGAATTCTGCCTCTGAGCTACATCGCCGTCCCTGCCTATCTATTGTGCATGGATGAAATGTTTGCATGCACTTACCCATGCCACAACAGGCATGTGGAGGTCTGAGGACAACTTTCAAGAGCCAGTTCTCCTACCTTGTGGGTCCTGGAGACTGAACTCAGGTGGTTGGGCTGAGCAGCAAGTACCTTCACTTGCTGAACCAGCTTGTCAGCCCCTGCCTATTATTTTAAGTGGCTTGGCTTCACCACTAATTTGGACATTCAGTAGATACCCTGAGGGATATTTTATTGGAAAAGAATTGCTCATCTGAGAAGAAGGAGATAATATGGGGCCAATGGGCAGTAGTTTTTGATTAGTGTGCTGAGGTCTCAAAACAGAATCCTAATTTAAAAATCACTGCACTAAAAAAGACCCTTTGGCTGAAACTCAGGAGCAATTTGACATACGCTAGCAAGAAAAAAAAACAAAACAAAACAAAACAAAACTAGAGACTCTCCCCTAGGAAATCAGCCTCCAGTGCCTTCTCCAGTTGCCTTCTATATCCAGTTCTTTCCTCCAGATATCCTTATGCACATCCTCCCTCATCTTCTTCCAGCCACTTGCCTAAAGCTCTATCCTCCTCATGAGCCAGGATGCAGGCAACTGTGAAATTTAAATGTTGGGTCTGGCTGGGGGTGTTGTTCAGTGGTAGAGTGTTTACCTAGCATATTGCAGGCTCTGTTCCCACCAAAGTGAAAACCTGGCATCTGAGCTGAGTTAAAAGCTGTAATTTCCTCCCCCCCCCTCGCCAATGAGTAGTACTACTGTAGGTGGATTTTTAAATTCTTTGGGGGCACAGAATTCAGGGTTATCTAACTCATGCATGCATTGAACACATGTTGGTTGGAGCCTCAGGTATTAAGTCCTGATGACAGAGGCTGTCCTAGTTAGAGTTACTATTGCTATGATGAAACACCATGACCAAAAGTAAATGGGGGTGGGGAAGGAGTTATTTTGCTTACTCTTCTACACCCACAGTCCATCACTGAAGGAAGTCAGGATAGGAACTCAAACGGCACTGGAACCTGGAGGCAGGAGCTGAGGCAGAGGCCATGGAAGGGTGCTACTGACTGGCTTGCTCTCCATGGCTTGATCAACCTGCTTTCTTAAAGAACCCAGAACCACCAGCTAAGGGATAGCACCACCCACAATGGGCTGGGCCCTCTCCCATCAATCACTAATTAAGAAAATGCCTTACAGGCTTCACTATAGCTTGATCTTATGGTGGTGTTTTCTCAATTAGGGTTCCCTTTTTGCAGATGACTTTAGCTTGTGTCAAATTGACATCAAACTCACCAGAACAGAGACCAAATGAACAGACGTGGAAAGAAGCCCAAAGTATCCATCTTTCCACAGTAAACCTAAGTGTAAATCAAAGCCTGTAAATGGAAGTGAAAAGTCTCCTAACATTGATCAGAAAAACAAACAAACAAACAAACAAAAACAAGATGAGAGGAGATACTTGGTGAAAACTAGAGATTCTTCTGGACAAGGTAGCCAATTAAAGAAGGTGTGGCAGCCCTTGCATTTCATTTTGTCAGTGGAGTTGAACTTGACATGGAAACCTAGTCTGAAAACAGAAAGCAGAGCTGGAGCAAGCCCTGTTAGCTTAACTCTAACCCTGGCTGAGGTGCAGCATGTTGATAGAGCTTTAGAACAAAAATAAGACTAGATCCAAAGTAAACTGTGCAATTCAAGATCAAACTGCTAGGGCCTAGTCCCTAGCCCACACCTATGGATGAAAACACTTGTAGATATCTTAAACTGGGAAAGAGGCTATTCCAACATCAGACACAAGTACACACACACACACACACACACACACACACACACACACTCACGGCCAATGTGCAAAGAATGAGAAACATTAGAGTACACAGTCCTAACTGGGATGTCTTCATCAAACCCCTCCCCTCAGGGAAGCTTTTTGCAATGACGCCCACTGGTAAATGGAAAAATCAGTTTTCTCCAATGGAGTGTCACTGGGAATTATCAACCACATTTTAGGTCAAGTTGTAAGTCTTAGAGTAACTGGCCAATACGAAACAAACTCGTGTGTTTGGGTGTGTGTGTATGTATGTGTGTGTACTTCTTATTTTATTTTGGCATTTTTGTCTTACTGGTTTTTTGTTTGTTTGGTTTGTGTTTTGTGGTTTTCCTTTTGGTGGGGGAGAGGGGAGAACATGAAAAGTTGGGTGGGTAGGGGGGTAAAGAAGATCTGGGTGGAGCTAGGGGAAGAGAAACGTAATAAAAATATATTGTGTGAAAAAAATTAATAACAAAGCAGTCAATTCAAAGGGGCCTCTGGCGATTTTACGTGGTGGCATGTGACCAACTGCTGGGTAGAAAATATTTCTTTGTTTTCAGGAGTCAGCTTGCATATTGCTTTAGGCACTATTAGATAGTATGAATTAAAGGAATCAATGTTCATCTTTCAGGAAGAAGTAGGTATTGAGGGACAGACAAGCTGAATGATGGTACAATTGTGGGTCATAAGATGCCATGGCTTAACAGAATATAGTTAACTCTGCTAGAAACCTGTATCCAGCCCCTCTCAGACCATTGTTATGGGACCCAACAGAAATGCATTTCAGCAGCCTCAAACTCCCTGAGCAAGTACCACTTTGGGGTAAAAATTCGTTTTATGGGCCACAGGGCATTCCATAAAGTAGAAACCTAAATTTTAAAACAACACTGGCTGTTGTGGGTCAGTAGCCACACAGCACTTTGCTTTGTCTATGTTTTAAGTGTGAGAGGCTTCAGGCTTTGCCAGTTCAAGGGACTGGACTTGTGTTGGCATTTGGATGGAATCCAGGCTAGAAACACCTGCTTTCTCCTGATACTTCTATTATTTTTCTCCATGTTCTGTTATTTGTTTGTTTTGGTGTTTTGACTGAACCTGGGCCTTGGGCTCACTAATCAGTTAACCCCACCAGGAGGCTGTAGCCCCAAGCCTGATACCTCATTTTAACTTTGTGCAAATGTCTGGTTTTAAGTCTCCTCACTTCCTTTGCTCTCTTCTGATTGAACTCTGGGTTTCCACATGTTAGGCAATTGCTCCATCACTGAGTGACATCCCCAGCTCTAGATGATGATGATGACAATAATGATGATTTTATATTTACCTATTTATTTTGTGTGTGTGCCATGGCACACATGCAGAAATCTCTTTTGCATTTTAAGGACTGAACTCATACAGACCTAGACAGCCTTGAACTTTCTGTGAAACCTAGACTGGCATCAGACTCACTATCCTCATGTCCCAAGTCACATCTCCTGTCCATCCTCATTGTTCACATCATTCCTTTCCCATTTAGTGCTTTGCTAACCACCCTGTGCTGCTGGTGACAGGAAGGATGGGCATGTGGACCTCAACTTACGCTGTGGCCTTGTCCAGCAAAAGGTCCTCATTCTCTCCAGTTTCCAGGGGGAAGGGAGGCAGCAGAGTGGCCCCAGTGTGCCTGCATTTGTGCGCCCGGAAGGCTGCCAGTTCATATAGCCCAGCAGGATAGTGAGGCCTCTTCTGGAGAGCCCAGTGTGATTCCGATACTAAAGGGAAACATTGTCTGCAAAACTGCAAGGCTTGGGTCATTAACACTGAGTTATAAAGAAGGTTGTGAGGCATGAAGGTGCCTGCTGGGCCCAGCATTGTGGCCTTCCAAACGTGAGTGCTTCCAACTCACTTCTCCAGCCACTCCTGCCCTCGACCCACTATGGAGCTCCAACAGGTGTATTGTGGACCAGCCTGATTTAGGGTCTAGGAATTGTATTTCTTTTTTTGTTTTGTTTTTAATTAACATTTTCATTTTAAATTGTTTAAAATTCACTAAATTTTAAATTAAAATTTATTTTTAAGTTGCCATAGAAAATGTATGTGTTTACAGAGTACCATAAGATGTTTTGATATATATAATATGTGTATATATGTATGTATATATATATATATATATATATATATATATATATATATATATAATATGATATCAGAATAAACACCTCCATCTCTTCAAAATCTGATCATGTCTTTATGGTAAAAACATTCAAATTCCTTTGTTCTAGCTCTCATGGCACCCAGAACTTCCTTCCCTTCTTTAACTACAACTTCCTACTCTCTCCACCCTTTTGTCCTTTCCCCACCAATCCAGCCAACTTCTGTGAAATCAGCTTCTTCAGAAATTCCACACATAGGTGAGATCCTATGACATTTTCCCCTATTGCTGCTTATTTGTTTATTCCTGAATTTATGTTTGTCTATGAGTGCATGTGTGTGCATGTGGAGGTCAGAGGTCAACATACGCAGTTGGGGTTTTGGTTTCTTTAAAAATCTCAGTTATGTTTTTTTGTAAACATGTGTTTGTTTTAATCTCAGGTGTCAGAGGTCAGACGGCTGCTTCAGATTGCCCACAGCAGCCAGCGGACTGTTTGCCTCTGAGAGGGGTGTGATCTTGACAACTGCATATAGCTTAGCTCTGTGGACTCTGGAGAAGAAAGAAATGCCAGAGCCGGGGTGGTGGGCACTCAGAAAAAAGAAGGCTGCTGCTGCTGCTGGCTGTTACTGAAGTCTGAAGTAGTTGGCGATATCCTGACTGTGAAGGTTGGACTTGCCCCAAGAAACTACACCCCCCCCTCCCCACTGACCTTCTTTCTCTCTTACCTGGTATTGGGGTGTTGGAAGGCACTGGGATGAAGAAGGGAAGCAGAGGTGTAAAAACCCCAATAAAAGAGATTTAAAAAGTATGCTGACAAGCATAAATGTCTTACTCAGCCATTTTTCCACCTAGTTTTTTGAGACAAAGTCTCCCACAGAAATGCAAGGACCTGCTTCCTGGTGCTCGGATTACAGACACACACCACTGTGCACAGCTTTTACTCTCAGGATCTGAACTCAGGTCTCGCTCAGAAGCTCTTTATCAGTTAAGCCATCTCCCCAGCCTTTGTGTTTCTTAATGAAAAGAGAGGAGCCTGAGTACCACATACCCAGTGATGGAACATATGTTTAGCATGAATGCGGCCCTGAGTTCAATCTCCAGAGCATGTATGCATGTATGTTTATATGTAAACAATATAAGTCTCAAAGATCAGTGTCAAATTCTTCCATATAGCTCTATCTTCTTTAAAGTATGTTTACACTTCTTTATGTGTTTAGCATGAATGGAGCCCTGAGTTTAATCCCCAGCATACACACACATGCAGAACATGTACACACATGTTTATAAATAAATATGCCTCGCCTCAAAGATCAGGATCGAATTCCGCTATGTAGCTTTATTTCCTTTAAAGTATTCTCACACTTCTGCACGCATGTGTGCACGCGTGGAGGTCAGGGGACGGTTTACAGGCCTCAGCTCTCTCCTTCTCCCACGTAGATTCTGAAGATCAAATTTAGATCACCAGGCCTCCGGGCAAGAAGCACTTTTACCCACCAAGCCATCTCTCCAGCCATGCTCTTCAGCTTTAAAAGCAACCTTTTTATATGGGAAAATTCTAGTCTACTACAGCCCAGGGCTCCTGGGTTGGGAGTTGGTGATTTGTCTGTGGCAGGGCTGCTGCTCTGCTTGAATCGACTGAGAGTAGAAACACTTAACAAGAATTTAGTGTGTCTGTCTGTGTGTGTGTGTGTCTGTCTGTCTGTGTGGTGTAGAACTATATCCTTATCTTTCTCAGTAATTTTGGATGTTGAAAAAAAATATATAGATGCTCTTCAACTCATGATGGGATTAGGTCCTGATATGTAGTGTTAAATACAAAACACACAGAATATTCTCAATTTACCAGGCATAAAGCTCAGCTTTGCTCACTTGAAGTGTTGCCATAGCTGGGCAAAGTTGCCTAGCACAAAGTCTGTAATAACAAAATTTCATGTAACCCACTGAGCAAAAAACCAAGAAGGCTGTTAGAGCCCTGGGGAACAAAAATGGTTAAGTTAAACTGGGGTAAGTGAGAAGCTGTCTATCTGAACATCTCACGGCAGCTTATTCTCTGTGTGTTAGTTGGAACTTTCCCCTGAAGCCTGTCTCTGAGTGTTACATTGTTCGCAAGCATCCCCCGAGTGAAAGCATCCGTTCTGCCTCCTGGTTCCCAAAGTCTAAACTGTTTAATATTTAACCCATTAACAAAGTCTGCCAACTGGCTGTTCAAGAGAAGGCGAATAACCCAGCAATGTCTTTTGAGGGGATTGGTGAAGCAAAGCGAAAACTCTGGGAGTAAAAGAGAATGAGTAAACTTTATCTCTAGGATGCAATACTGTTTACATTCATATGTGTCTTTGACAATATAATGGATCTTGCGTTATCTTGTGGGTGTGTGATTCAAAGTCGTGATGTCTGAAATTGTTCCATTTAGTAAGCAAAGAAAAACAAAACAAAGTAAAACACAGATAAAGACTCACCAAATTAAAAAAAAAAATACAATGATAGAGAAGGCTGGGGAAGATCCCGATTTGAACCGCGGTAATGGATATGCCGTATACGTAATTCCGGGGCCATAGGGTCTGTTTCAAGCAGTTGAGGTTCAAATGTGTGTGTAGTTCACATGCCCATGTTGCTCAGTGTTTTGCTTTTAGGAAAGTTCCCATGCAGTTCTGAGGCCCTGTCCTGGGCAAGGTAAACAGTGGTGCTTTGCTAGCTGCGGAACAGATAAAGCGTCTATCCATTTAACTAGCGCTTGGAAACCAAACAGGTCCCATCAATTCAATGTCGTGCCCAGAGCCAAGAGAAATAGATGCCTCATCAGGCTTTACAAAGGGAGTTCACAGTAGTCTCTGATATGATGGAACAATATCTTTGAAAGTTTCAAAACACAGATAAGATGAACTCATTTGTATTTCTTGGGAATTACTCTTTTGAAACAATAAGTTCCAGCCAGATTGAGGGTGTTCTGGCACGCAGTCAATACTGCCACCTGCTGGCTGGATTGAGGAAGGTTATTTTTGTCAAAGTCACAGAAATGATGAAATTGAGTCATTTGGCAGGAAGGCCTAAACTGTCATTCCAAAATTTAAACTCTCTCTCTCTCTCTCTCTCTCTCTCTCTCTCTCTCTCTCTCTCTCTCTTTTTGCTAATAGTGTTCATGGAATTATGGCTGTAGTTTTCAAACTCGTGATTGTGTATTTACAACACACACACACACAAGTTTCTGGTGTGATATTTAAACGTACTGGTTGTGTGTCTCTGTGGTGCTTGCTGTTGTAATTTGTCTTCCCTCTCCCCCTTTTACTCCCTTCCCTCCTCCCCATCTCCTTTAAAGAAGCAAGGTCCAGTTTGGCTGGCCAGGTTGGGTTTGTGTCCTTGGGACGAAGTGATCATCCGGTGGAGCTGGGGCTGAGGGATAAATGGAGGGAAAGAGGTGAAGCTCATACCAACCAACCAAATTTCTGTCATGGTGGCAGGATTCATTAAATGTTCGGGAGAGGGTTTTAAGGTGAGTGCGGGCTGTGTGGTTGCTGACATCTTTAAATAGGCTCTTTGTTGACACAGAGCATTATTTTTAATGGTGTTAACAACGATTTAATCATAAAGACATTGTGCTTTTATCTGTGAATATGCTCTACAAACACTTCTTCTCACAAATATTTTAGCACCACGATTCCGAAGAGACAGTTGAACCCAATGTTTTTCCTGCTGTTTCTGGAGTGTGGCTACATTTCACGTTTGACGTTTGCTCTGGTCTTTGAACGGGGTGCACGTGAACAATGGCTACTGCAAAGTACACGCAAGCAACATCTCTGCAGCTGCAACAGCTGCAAGGGCCTTTCAAATCCTTTAACAAGCCACGGTGGGTTTGGGGTAGAGTTCAGAGGTAGAACGGTTGTCTAACGTCCGAAAGGCTCTTGATTCTGCCCTCAGCACCGCACACCCATATACACACACCGCAGAAACTCACACCAGAAAGCAAGCCTCAACGGTGGTGGTGGGAGAGTTGATTTAGAGAACTCCGCCAAGTGTGCATGAACGACACCTGTAGGTTTCCTTACAAATGACGGCAGAGATAAAGTTCCCCAGCGAACATAGCTTGAAGTACAGAGTGTATGCCCCAAAGGCACCAGAGCCTTTACTCAGGAACAAAAGTTCAGAATTTCAAGCTTAAAAACAAACAAACAAACAAAACCGAAACAATCTCCACTTGGGCAATGGCTATAAAACTGTAAAAGCAATGCAGCACAAACACCCTATTAATTATAGGTTTATACCTCAAAATAACTGTTATAATATTGAACACTGAACGCCAATAGCTGTGAGTGTGCTTACAGGCATACAAAAATGTCAGTCATATTATGGTTAAACATGTTTTTGTTCTTGTTCATAAGGCCTCAGAAGTGATTCTCAGCAGTGTCGTCTTTGTTGACTGCAAGTTTTAAGGCTCTTGGAGAGCTGCCAGGCTTTCTCTGTAGTTAAGATGGAAGCTCCTTTGCTTATTGCTTCTAGATCACTTCCCACTAGAACCCACTTTGATGGGTTTCTGAGCTAGGAGACACCATAATGACACCCATCCCACCTTATTTTTGTCAGGGAAACAGAGGAGGCCTGCCTGCAGGAGGACGTGGAATACAGCTTCAAAGTATGTTTATAGGGGGCAAGACAAGGATGACGGTTTAAATCAGCAAGGATAATTGAGCTGTCCTAATGGGATGGGTGTTCTTATTTGGGACTACTGGAATTAAAATATTGTCATTTTTAAACCTTTAGTGTTAATATATCATTCTACTTTCTTTCCACCATATTCTTTTTAATGAAATTCTTAGATTTTAAAAATTAAAACCTAAGTCCATCATTTCTCCCTTCTGTTTCTTCGATGCCTACCTCTCTCTAGAAATTATGCCTTATTTTTTCTTTAACCGATTATTATACACACATTCACACACACACACACACACACACACACACACACACACACACACACGTTCCTTTAGTCTATTTAGTGTTACCTGCGTGTATATGATTTCAGGGCTTGCCGCTTGGTATTCAGTAAACAATGAGGGACCTCATCCTTAGGGAGGATTTTTTCCCATTCTCAGCATTCTGTAGTTGCCTACCGTTCTTTGACTAAGGGTGGGGCCCCGTAAGATTTTCCCCTACCATCTTAGCTTGTCCACTGGTGTTGTACTTCTTCAGCTCTTGTGTGGGCAGCCATGTTGAAGTATCATGGGTCAAGCTTTCCTGTCATTTTCAGGAAGGCAGAGTCTCAGAGCAGATTTTCTGGCCCTCTGGCTCTTACAACCCTTCTTCCATCTCCCATTTCCTTGATGTTTCCTGAGCCTTTGGTGCAAGAGTTGTGCTGTAGATCTATCAATTGAGCTGGGCACTGCATGATCGTGGTTTGCCTGGTTGTGGTTTTCTGTAGCAAAGAGAAGTTTCTTTGATGAGTGGCAAGGACCACACATTTATCCGTGGGTGTGAGGATAAGCGTTTTGAATGCAGGCAGGCATTAGGCTGGTTGAGTAAAATGGAGTGGCTGTAGGTGCCCTGTCAAGAGCTGTGACCTCACTGCCTGAGATAGTTGGCTAGATTTCCAGTACCACGCATGATCCCCCTGCCTGCTGAGTATCCTTAAGTGTGACTAGAGACCCACTGGTTACCCCCTAAGATATGAGTGCTTCTGATACACCCTCAGATCATTGTTGTACTTCTTGTGTGTAGGAGATGGGTAGGACTATTTGTTTTTCTTCCCCGGCAGCTTGCATAACCTGTGTAGCTTTCATACCTTCAGGTACTATAAAGGTTGTCTTCAAGGGGGGAATCCAAGTTGTATATAACTCAGGTCTTCCAGGTCTTATGTCTGACGTGCTTGCAACCATATTCTTAATTTTTAAAAATCCATTAGAAACTTTATTATAGGAAAGTTACAAATAAAAAAACCAAAACAACCGCACACTGAAGTTAGCCGGACCCAAAGACTACATAAGTCAGTATAAACTTATATACAACTAGAGCAACTATTTGAAATGGAAGTCATGGAGCTTTATACTGGATTTTATGCTTTCTCTATTAAATGTATATTTATAACTTATTCATCACCAAAACCAAAAAAAAAAAAATCATGAGAGAGTTAGAAAGACAATTAGCATCGTAATTGTCTTTTATAGTTTTTATAGGTCATGTTCATCACCTGTTTTCAGTCCTTCCTTAACTAAGCTTTTTTGATGGAGTTTCATTATACAGCCCAGGCTGGCCTCCCACGTCTGAGCGCATAATCCTCCTGCTTCAGCCTTGTGAGTAGCTAGGACTGCAGATGTGAGCTTCCTAAGTGTCCCATGGAATTTTAAAACAATCCTTTAGGTCTATACATGTTAAAAGTTTATACTGCCACCATCATAAAAGTTTATATTGCATGCTGATGTAGAAAATATACAAAATAAATAAAAAATCTGTGTGAGTTCAACATAGGGCCTTCATCAAAGCTTGAAATTGTGGTTGGACATGAGTGCTTTCTCCTATTTACTTCTTGATGGTGCCAAGGGGAGCTAAGACTTTGAGCATGCACAGCCCACTGTGACCAATACCTTTCTTTACAAACCCTTTGCAGAATGACCCCTCAGTGAGTCCCCTTAAACATTTCGTTTTTAACTCATTCAGTCATTCAACCACTGACTTGTTCAGTGGCTCACTATTCTCTATCTTCTGTGCTCATCATGAGCCTTTATTACGGCAAAATATGTTAAATATGTGGAAATAGAATAAAAAGGAAAAAAAGCTGTTTTTTTTTCTCTTTTGGTCTTTGCCTTTTTAAAAGAAATTCTGAGAGAGGGTTATATATATATATGTATATATATATATACACATATATATATGTATATATATACACATATATGTATATATACACATACATATATGTGTATATATATATATACATATATATACATATATATGTCATATACATAGGGTCATACACATAGACTGTTCTAGAACTTGCCATCTTCTTCCCAAGGTCTGGGATGCAGGTGTGTACCACTGACTCCGCTTTTGTGAGTCTTTTGCACCCTCTTTTGAGACTGAAGTTTCCTCACCTTCATTTTTTTTTTGGGGGGGGGGGTTGGGCACTGCCCAGGGCTTCTTTCCGTGTGGAGAAATGCTGTGCTTTGTTATAAGAATTCCTGGAGCTATTCTAAGGGGAATCCAGAGGATTGGGGCGGCAATATTTTCACAGTAAGCTCACTTGGGTAAACTGGTAAGTGGCCGGCCATGCCTCTCCCTCAGCCTTTCCACTATAATCACGACTTCTTTCTTTCTCCAGAAACAAAAGCGCTTTAAGGATAAAGGTTAATATCAGCTTCTTCAAAGCAGTGATTAGATTAGGTAGATTGTCCAGAGATAAGTGTTTCCCCTTCCCATTTATAGTTTAGGGCAACAGAAAATAGGTTCTTAGTGTTATTGCACAGAATATAAGATTTTTTGGAAACTGATAACATCAAGTTGGAAACTGTGGGGGGCAAACCTGAAGCTTGGTGCCATAAATACCCTTATCATCAAGTCTTAGCCAGTCTTTGGCCTCAGTCACTGTGGTCATGTTCTGATCACTGCTCGAATCTCCATCTGCCAGCTTCTCTTCCATAAAACAAAACCAAGTGATTTTAAAACAAACTTCAAACATGTAAACCATAGAAAACTCCTCATTTTGACCATTTTGGGGTATCAGTACAGTGGGTATCAAGTACATTCACGTGGCTCTGTGAGTCACGAACCCCGTTTTAGGGCTTTTTCATTTTTCTATGCCCAAACCTTGCACCTCCTCAACTCATACTTCCCAGTTCCCCTCCTCAATCTGCAGAGAGTGCTGCACTATTTTTGGTGAGTAAAAATTTTCTACTCCGCAGTCCTCACAGAAGTAGAATCAGACAGTATTTGTTCCCTGTGGTTAGCTTCTTTCCCTTAGCACAATAACCGCAAAGCGCGGTTTGCTGCGTGTGCCAGGGCATCATTCCTATTTGTGGCTGAGTTGTATTCCACAGGTGCCACATTCTGTTTACTCATCTGTGGATGGATGGAAAGTGCTTACACCTTTTTGCCTGTCACAACTAACACTGCTGTGGCTATGGGTGTACACTTGTCTGCCTGGATGTCCACTTGCAATTACTTGTTGGCTTGTGTAGTAATTCTGTGTGTAGCCTTTTGGGGAATCACCAAAAGATACCCAGGCCCATCTCACACTGCTACAGGCCATACACAAACCCTTCATTTCTCCACATCTTTGTAGCATTTGCTAGTATCTCCAACTGTGTGTGTGTGTGTGTGTGTGTGTGTGTGTGTGTGTGTGTGTGTGTGTTGTCTGGGGAGAAAGCCCAGAGCTTTGTCCATGCTAAGGCCATGCTCTACCATAAATTTACACTCCCAGCCTGTATTAATCATGGGTCTCTAGAGGAGCAGAACTGATAGAATGAATATCTGTCTGTCTGTTTGTCTATAGAAAGGGGATTCATTAGATTCATAGGTTGCAGTCCAGCTAGTGTGAAAATGGCCATCTACCAATGGAAGGTCCAAGAATCTAGTAGTTTGTAAAAAATAAATGCATGGGTTTTCCATACCTGTTCTAGCTCCCAAATAATGACATTTATTACATTTATTAATAAGCTTCAAGCACTAACCCTGGGCAGATACTCATCTGTTCTAATATGTCTATGCTTATCTGGACTACTTTCTGGCCAGATTACTCCATTACTAGTTAGTCTTACCCTGGTTGCTTCTGCTTCATCTTTGGCCTCATGGAGACTCTCTCCTCCTCATCTCCTTCTCCTTCTTCCTCACGGTGACCTTTTAGCCATTTCTTCTCTCTTCCTCTGGGACCTCTTAACTGGGATCAGAAGTCCCACCTCAACTTTCCTCTCCTGCCTAGCTATTGGCTGTTCAGCTCTTTATTAACCAATCAGAGATGATGGAAAACAATTTTTATACAACATTGAAACAGGAGATTCTTCATGGAAGTGATAATGTCCACGTCTGGTCTGCAAACAGATCTCTGGGCACAGAAATCAACATCTGAATACGCAGTGCAGAAAACCACTCCCCAACAGTAGCTGTTCAGTCCATGGGTCTAGATGGCTCAGCTCATCGCCTGAGCTGAGCTGAAGCCAGAATCTAATCCAAAGAAGTAGAATCTAATGTCAGTGAGGGAATGAACTTGCAAGAGCAAGCAGACAGAGAGCAAAGAGTTTTACCTTTTTCATTGTTCTTTATAAAGGCTGTTGCCAGAAGGCATGACCGAGATTAAGAGTGAATCTCCCCACCTCATAAAATCCAGATTAAAGGTGAGTCTTCCTACTTCATATGATTTAATTAAGAAAAATCCCACATAGGTATACCCAGCCACTTTGGTTTTAGTTAATTCCAGATGATGTCAAGCTGACACCAAGAATAGCCATCAGATAGCCACACACATCCTTTTGAATAATGCCATGCTAGTGGCTATGAAGAGGTATGCCATTGTGACTTCGATTTGAAATTCTCTAATGGTAATTATGGTAAGCTTTGTGTCATGCACCTAACAGCTAGTTCCATACCTTTGGAGAAATGTCCTTTCAAGTCCGTGCTACTTTTGTAAGTTTTGGGAGATAAATACATGCAACTTTTACCTATTTGTTTTCTTGACTTCCAAGTCATGCTACTAAATTGCACAATTCTGTTGCAAAACAAGTGTCAAGATTTGGCCTATGTATACCATACTGAATAATATTCATATAGTTGATTTTATTTCACAAACACTGAGGGAAATGATGAATGATTTAATTTTGTTTGAACTTGGTGTATTGTAAAATGTTCTCTGTATACCAGGTTTGTCCCTTCCCTGGGAACACTGGACTTGCCTGAATGTCTAAGCCTCTGGGCTTCTGACTGTTTCTCTCCCATATATCAGGCTAGATCTTAGGATGCCTCCAAAGAGAGTATTTGCATTTTTCAGAGAAGCTCACTAGCTGTGTTTTTAATAATGTCAACATTCTATCGCCCAATTTCTTTCCTTTCACAATCTCACACTTCAGTTTTACTATGCTTATTTTTTGTACATGAAATTGATTCAGTCTTTTTTATGAAATATGAGAAAACACTTAATAAAATGTTCCACTTAATTCTCTCTTATGAAATTGGAGGGGTAATGTCTGAGTTATTGAGTCACAGGGCAGCACATTCTTGGCCCTTCTTTTGAGTTCAGAACCTGCTTTGGTTGCTGTCATCTCTGGGCTTGCTTTATTGGCATGGTGCCCTCTTCCATTGCTATGGCTACTCCATGGCTCTGAGCTCCCACCTTTGCCAACAGAGAATGGCAGAGGGAAGTCAAGCTCATGAAAACCAAGCCAGCTCCTTTTCCAGGATGCTGCTGGATTGGATTTTATCTTCTGGCCACGGCTCCCCATTTGCACAGGATGGAGGCTTGCTGGTTGGATGATGTGCTTCTGTGCTTTTTCTTCATCAAAGGGTGGATTGTGTTAGCCTGCCAAATTCATATGTGGTCGTATTTGGAGACAGGGTCTTTATAGAGGAAACCAAACTATAATGAAGCTATGAGGATGGGCTCTAATCCAATAGGATTTACGTTCTTATATGAAGAGGAGACAGCACCTAGACACAGGCAGGTGGAGAAACATGTGAGGATATAGAGAGAATACCATTTCCAAGCAATGGAGCTGTCACAGTGTGCAAGGTAGATTCATCCTTCTGCTTATCAGGGAGTTACAAGTCTCTGCCATGTTTTCCATTAATGAACTTGGAGCTTGGAGGACAGGAAGAGGCTAGAAGCTTAGGATAACAAGCAGTGGGTACCAGCTCTTCTCAGCTACCATGGCTCTATTAAGCCCAGTCCATAAACCTGCCACCCATTCCCTTCTGCAATATGGCAAAGAACTGCACATTGGGATATGATCTTTGTCTTTGGGCACTGGAAAAAGAACATGGTACCAACGCCCTGATCTTTGAGCATGTCTATAACGTGATAGCATTTTAAAGTTATGTTCATTTCTCCCCTAGAGGAATGGAGTTCCTAGACAGCCTGTCCTTTGCGCTGCTGTCTTCTGCATGTAGAATAAAGCTGGGAATTCTATAAATACCTATTAAATGAGAATGTAAGTACAGGATAAGGAAAAGTGTATAATGTGGATAAATGAAACAGTTAGTTCAAGTGAGATTGTAGCTGAATTCAGGACAAGCTCATGCTTATTATGTTCTTGTCCCTAGTCCTGCCATCTGTAGCACCCACGTCCGTAGGTACCTCACCAACTCACAAGAGGAAACACAAGTGCCGTGGGCTCCACAGAGAGGCTGTTAGGGCCAAGTGGACGAAGCATTTTAAGAGTTTTGAAAAAAAATGATAGTTGAGGAGGGGGTGAATAATCTATTTTTCATTATCCTTAACATACCCCACATAGGTGATATTGCTGGAGCACTCACCAAAGTTTAGAACCCTCTAGTTATAGAGCAGGTAGACTGTAGGCGACACCTGTCTGTTCCCCATGTGCGAGGGGCCAGAAGTCAGAGAGCAGAGTGCCAGCCTAGTTGGATTCTGGTGAGGGCTGTCATCCTGGTTTACAGATGGTTGTCTTGTGCCCTCACACTAAGAGTGGATCTTCTTCAGTAAATAAGGCCGCTACTTTCACCATGAGAGATCCCCACCATGGCTAATTACCCTCGGAAGACCTCACCTCTTAAGACCATTGTTTTGGCTGGGATTCCAAGATAGAAGTTATGATAGAAGATGAACATTCCTCCCACAGCAATTCATAACCAAGACAGATTGCAGATAACACGATCCCAGTGCCACCAGGGGTCCAGAGATCGTAGTGATGGATTCCTGCTCATCTGAATAGCAACGCTTAGAGGGACAGATGACACAAGAGGTGACAAGGATATGTGGAGACAGGGCTCTGCTCATGGGTCTAAAAACTTGCAGTCATTCTGGGAAATCACCAGTGTCTTTGTGCAATTTGTGTGCATCTGTCCTCTGACCCAGGATTCCTTGTCTTGAAATTGTGCAATGTACAGCTTTCACAACAGCAAGTGGTGGCCCAGGTTCAAGACCACAAAATGAGCTGCTGGAACATCTGCAAAGAAGACCTTCTGTTGCCAGGTAGCTCACAGACCAGGGTTTGTCACGGCAGCACTTCATGGAAAACAGAAAACATAAAGCCTTTGTATGCTGGGGGAAAAGGAAAATAATTCTGCTACTGGAGAAGCCCTGGGGTCTGGAAGGGGGACTGGTCATTGTGATTCCATGAAGGTACCAAAGCTGTGCCTGGAGGAAGTGAAACACTGAAATAGCTTGTAGGAAGGGAGTCTGGAAGTTTCTAAAGCCAGAGCTCAGGAAGGCTGTTGATGAATAGGGACCTGTACCGTGGAGGACAGAGGAACCTGGAAACCTACAGTGGAAACCTGCTGAGCGAAGAGCATCTCGCTTTGGAAGGACCCTGTCTGCTTCAGCATGGATTAGCAGAAACCAGATTAGACCAGGAGACCAAAGGGCTGTCTTCTCCTCCCTGGGAAGAGACCACAAGGCTGTCCCTCCCTGGGAAAAAGGCTCCAGGACCCCTAGACAATTTAGGAAGACAAGAAGGTGCACGCCTGTAATCTGAAATTCCCACCAGTGTGCAGGTGGAGGCTTGAGCAGGGGTTGATTTCATCTGGAAACTGAAGCAGTTCTTGCCCGCTGTGCTAGTTTTTCTCATCCATTTCTTCACTGCAGTGTGACTCCTTCCAAGGTTTGTGGCTGCTTTGTATCGCTGCGACCTGGCGATGCGTCTGGTGTCCTGGCTGTTCTTTGTAAACGTGGACGAACAGTGCCAATAGGGGAGGGCACAGAAGGTTTGTCAAGGCAGAGGGGAGCACTGAATTCTCCCTCTATCCTCCAAAAGCGGACTCATCTGCCCCAAAAATCTTATTGAAGGTACAGATTCTGGGGGAGGCTGCTGATTGAGCACAGATTAATTATTCTGCAACACCCCAAGTTTGCACACCTCACAAACCTTGGAAGATCATGGGTCCCAAACTGCACATCTAACTCAGGTTTCTCCCTGACCTACTGAATGGCCCATGCACTCTTGAATAATGATTGGGTAGGAAGCAAATTAATCAGCTTCTCAAGCAGTTGCACACAGCAAGGAAATTCACCATCATATAAATCATTTTGACTCAATGATTTTCCCTAGAATATATGTTTTTTTTTTCTTGTAGAACTTTATAGATGCAAGTCCATAAAGAAAAAAAAAAAATGTGTTTCTAAAATGTGAGAGGGGTCTATTGAAAATGTAACCATTTAAAAAAGTTGTTTGAAAATTTAATTTCCAGCCAGGCGTAGCGGCACACCTTTAGTCCAAGCACTTGGGAGGCAGAGGCATCTCTGTGTGTTTGAAGCCATCATGGTCTACATAGTGAGTTCCAGAGCAGCCAGAACTACATAGTGAGACCCTGTCACAAAAGAAAAAAGAAACACAAAAACAACAAAAATTAATTTCCACAGAATGTGTGACCTTTGCTAACAGGGAGCTTAGCCTTGTCAGCTCTGTGGTATCTGATAGATTCCAAATGAAATTAAAACCACTGCTTTCAGTATGCTTGGTTCCTGGCTTGGTTCCTTGTGAAATGATCTAGTTGTATCGAAGGATCAGTCTGTTGGCCTTACAATAAACAAATGTAGGCATGTTCTCTCCAGACAGGCTCAGCTGTTTAGTAGCCAATGGGATGGAAACACAGACCAAAACCAACCAAGGTGTAAAGGTTTTAATGATATCTTGTTTACAAAAAGTTTATTTTATTATTTTCAATCATGTGTCTATCTGTCTGGGGTTATGTGCTTGTGATTTCCCTGGACAGGATTTACAGGTGACCCAACATCGGTGCCTGGAATCCAGTTCTGGTCTCCTGCAAGAACAGTTAGCCTTTCTCCAGCACTCTCCACTCCTGCTTTAAATTTTACTTTTATTCAGTGTATATTTGTATGCTTGCCTGCTTATCTGTGTCTGTCTCTGTGTATGTGTATGTGTGTGTCTACATCATGGGTGCAGGTACATAAAGAGGCCAGAAGATGGTGTTGGATCCCAGGAAATGGAATTATAGGCAGTTGTGACTCACCAAATGTGGGTGTCTTCTGCAAGTGGAGCAAGTGCTCTTAACTGCTGATAAATCTCTCCAGCTCTTCAGCCACTGTTTTCCTTTTTAAGTTTTTGAAAATATTTCTCTTATTATTTTGAAGTGTAGGTGTGTGTCAGGACATCTCCAGTACAGTTGCCTGTAAGGTACCCTCCCTTTCTTGTCATTCAGAGGTGAAGAATCAGGGTGGCCTCTGAGAGCTAGAGACATCAGGCAGAGGATGAGGCCCTGCAGGTCTCCATGGAGAAAAAGTCCTGATGTATCCAACATGGCTCAAAGTGTCCTGTGAGGACAAAACAACAGCAATTTTTATTTATGAAGCCTCTGAGGTCTAGGGATTATTTCAGAAGTTAGCAATACTCAAATATATCCTTAAGATAAAACATATCAACTTCAGCCTCAACTAGTGCCATGCTTCATGGTGGTAAATGCAAAGTATTCTCACCATAGTTAGGTACATATATAGGTATGCATGTCACCCACACATGTTCTTCAACAATGTGTGCACGCATGTTGTGCATCGTGCTGGAGGCTGTAATGTGCCATGACATGTGTAGAAGCCAGGAGACAACTTCTGGGGACACGTCTATCTTTCCTTTGTTTTGTGTCATTCATTAACCTTCATTGTCGGGCAGCAAGCACCTATACCTACCAAGTCATCCTGCTGGCCCAGCCTGCTTACTTTAATATGCCCATTTTACAGACTGTTCGCTCTTCTCGTGTGGCACTAGCCAATGTAATTAGACAAAAAGAAGACTTTATGAGTTTCAACCATCCCAGCAATAGAGGGAACACTGACTCGTGAGTAACCCCTCACATCTATTGAGGCTCAGCACCTGATAAAAGGTACATGAAGTCAATGAAAAAAATCACGGGTCGAATAACAAATGAGGAAGAGCCCACATGAAAGATGAATAAAACTGGGTCCTTGTCTCAAATATTGGCTCCACTGAGCTTGTGAATCAATCAAAATGTTCACTATAAATGACAAAAACAGAAATCAATACTGCTTGAGAGCAGAGAAGAATTAAAAAAATGTATTGAGGCCTAGAGAGATGGCTCAGTTGTTAAGAGCATTTGTTCTTGCACAGAACCCGGGTTCAACCTTCAGCACCCACATGGCTGCTCACTACCATCCGTAACTCTGGTTCCAGGGTATTATTTGACACTCTCTTCTACACACATGGTGCATGGACTACATTTAAGCAAAACAATCATATCTTATTTTCATAAAATAAAATAAACATCTCTTTAAAAAAATCTAAAAAATAATATTGAAGTAGGGAAGGTTTTTCTAGTTATGATAAAAAAGCTGTCAAAGTAAAACATAAAAGTAATTCCAAAAACTCAAAAGGTAAATGGCTGGGCAGGAAAATATTTAGAAATTCTTTCATAAGCAAACGGCTAATATCTCTAGCATTTAAACTCATCCTTCAGAAACAATAGAAACATTTCAAAAACAAAGTAAAAGCGGAGAAAGGCTAACTACACAGGATCCAACAAAGCAGAAACAAATAAAAGACTCATTTACCAAGCATTTTACTTTAGATAACTTTAAAGCTATGCTAAGATAGACTATCACAACAAGCGTCCCTGTCTGTTATCTGTCATGCAGCGTCAACATTTTCAACTCATGACTAATCTTGTTTCACCTATTTTGCTCCCCTTCATATTTTCCCAGAAACACCTATTCCATCTCTCACACTGACAAAGAATTAAGACATGGAGGTGGAGTAAGATGGCTCAGGAGTAAAGCGCAAGCAGGATGACCCGAGTTCAGATCGGCAGTGGCACTAGGGCAAGGATGAAGATGCTGCACGTCTGGTCCTGTCTGCTCCCTGCTCAGCCAACCTGTCTGAAATTGTGAGTGTGTTGCATTCAGTGAAAGACCATGCTGCAGAAACAAAGAGCCTGGAGAGATGGCTCAGCAGTTAAGATCCCTCACTGCTCTTGCAGAGGGTGGGGGATCTATCCCTAGCACCCGCATGGTAGCTCACAGCCGTCTGTAACTACAGTTCCAGGCCATCCTTCATGAGCTCCTGCATGCACCTGGTGTACATACACATCTAATAACAACTTCTGGCTGTGACACACACAAAATGGACACAGTTTCCTGGAGAAGAAGTGAAAACACAGAAAATCTCTTATAATGTTGGAGGGGATATAAATCATGTTATACTCTCCAGAGAGTATTGCTTCTTAGCAATAAAAATTATAAACTCTTTGACCCATAAATTCCATCTCAGGGATGTTTGACATGGCTGTCTTGACATGTGCAAGCATATTCATGAAGTTTGTAATAGCCAATGACTGGACATATCTTATATGCTACTACTTTGTAGCTGTGACAAATGGGGATACTTGTTGATACGGTATATTTAGAAGTGAATTGCAGATAAAGCTGTTTTGAACCTGGTTAAACACTCTACAGTGCAAAACTGTACCAAAACGTCACACGGCCACTCACATGCGTGCACAATTTGATATTTTTAAGGTAGCAGTTAAAATAAATTTAATTAAAGGCGTTCTGGGAGATAAAAGGCATCGTGTTTGTGGTTTCTCACTGGTTTTCAGCTGCGGCTCTCCAGAGGCCTTTGGTAATGTTTGGAGACATTTTTGGTTGTCATAGCTGATGAGCGGATGCTGCTGGCGCCTGTGTGCAAGGCTGGGGTGTCGCTCCACATTCTGTAACGTGCGGGAGCACGTTCTGAGTATCAGCAGGGCTGACTTTGAGAAACCCTGATGTAAATGACAGCGGCAGCTGTGGGCCTCAGGTCTGATGGAGGGAGAGAGGGATTCTTTCCAAAAAGAGGGAGTATTTGCCCCCCCCCAGGTCTCGGCAAACAGCTGCCTCGCCTTGCTGGTTTCAGATGGAGGTCTCACTAGTCCATTGGAGGATGAAGGACACTGATGGTTTTCCTTAAGTCCTGACAGCCTCCAGAGTTGGAGAACAGACTGAAATAAGAGTAAAAACAGTATCTGGAGTATTGCTTAGTGGTGGAGCGCATGCTGAAGTGCTTAAGGCCCCGTGTTCCATTGCTACCACTGCAGAAAGATCTTCCTTTGACAAAGAATATTTTAAAGACTCTGCAGTAGCAAGCAATGTATCTGCAAAGACACTGATAACTCTAAGGGGAAGTTGTGGCTTTCAGCAACTATATTCTAAACATACCGAGGTTAGTTTACTTGCGTCATGCGCACGTGTACCTCAGCTCAGAAACCCGTTATAGTTTTTGCTCTAAAACACCCCTGGAGACAGTGTGTGTTAACTAAAATATGGAAGTTGTAGAAAATTTTGGTGAAACAATAAAAAAAAAAAAGAAGTTGAATGTTTGATAAAGTGGAGCTGGTTTTGATGGTGGGGTGTAAAGGAGTTGAATAACGGCTTTGCTTATGCCGGACAATCACTAACACTGTGCTGTCTTCACAAACCCCTTTTTATTTCAAAATATTTTATGTGTATGAATGTTTGCATGTCTGCGTATGTGTGTGTGTGTGTGTGTGTGTGTGTGTGTGTGTGTGTGTGTTGCCAGAAGAAGGTGTTATAGCTCCTGGAACTGGAGTTACAGACTGTTATGAGCTGTCTTGTAGGTGCTGGGGAATGAACCCTGGTCCTTTGCAAGATCAGCAAGTGGTCTTAAGCAATGTGCGATGTTTGAATCATCTCTCCACCTCTGTCTTTTTATTTTTGATACAGGCTCTTGCTATGTAGGCCAGGAAGGCTTCAAACTCATGCTCCTCTAGCCTTATACCCTGAAGTCCTGGGTAACAGGAATGGGCTTTCAACCCATTTGAAAGAGCTTTCCAGCTGAGACCTAATTTTCAACTTTAGCGGAGCCTTTTGAATAAAAAAGGACTCATGGGCTGTATGAAGGTTTCATTGAAATACTTCTAGATAAGCTTTCTAAAGAAGAAACTATTCAGCTCATGTTTAGGCACCCATGTTGGTGAGACTTTGTGGGTATGGCTTCTGACATTACAGGAGATATAAAGCAAATGCACTGGCCAGAGCTCTTATCATCTCTCTGCTGGCTCTTCTATGATGTTCCCTGAACAGGAGTGTTTTGTGGGTGTATCCACTGGATCTGGGCCTCACAACTCTGCATTTTGATTGGTTATGTTTTTCTGTCCTGGGCTCCATCTGTTGAGAAGAGAAGTCCCCTTGGTGAGGAACTACACTTACCTGTGGGTGTAAGGACAAATGTTTAGATTGTTGTTAGGCATTACGCTGTTTTAGTAAAGGACAGGTTGCAGGTTCTCCTCTGACATCTATTACTTCACTAGCCAAAGTGTATGGCAAAAAGACAAAAACAGAAACAAACTAACAAAATAACAAACCCCATGAGGAATCAACCCTGCTCAAAGAGCTATAGGCAACTAAGGAATGCTGATAGTAGGAGAAATAGCCTTCCCCAGGGAAGAGCACACAGCTGGTCATCCAAATACAAATGGTCAGCCCTGAAATCATACATACAAGTAACATTATGTAAGTGAGCATGTTATATTTAGAAATATATGTGTATATACACATACGCATGTAATAAAAATGAAAAAGACGTGAATTTGAAAGCAAAAGGGTATGTAGAACAGTTTGTAGGGTAAAAGGCAAGGAGAAATATATTGTAATCTCAGAATTTTGAATGTAAAATAGATAAGATAAAAGCAGAAATGTTTCTCTAAAAATTAAATGTTTTGATAATTAAGATGAGTTTCTAAAAATATTGGATTTGAAATTTTAGATGAAGAATTCTTTAGTGCAAATTCCATGCAAACATTCCCAAAGCCCCTAATTCCCAAAATTTGCAAGCTCTGGTTTTCTATTTCGGAGAAGGGATATTTGAACTGAATTTTTAGATGTGGCCTCTGACCCTAGGAAGGACATGTACCTCCCTATCTATCAAAAAAAAAAATATATATATACAAGCTGACTATTTTCCATGTGTTGAGCATTGTGCCATGTGCACAGGTGGTGTGGGCACAGCTGTGAACAGGACAGAACTGCTTCTCACTCTCCTATAAGCCAGGCAGGTTAGCTTTACCCAGTGTGCTGGGGGAAGGGGGGTACCTTGGGAGCATCCTTACAGAGAACCTCGGGCATTCCCAGAGAGGGACAGCATTTCACCCGATGGTTTAACTTTCATTGTTAGTTTGGCTGAAAACCACCTAGGAAAGAGTTAGACACACCCTTGACTGTGTCTATTAGGGTGTTTCCAGAAAGGATTAACAGAGGAGGGAAGACACGCCTGTATGTGGGTGGCATGATCCAATGGGCTGGAGGCCCAGATAGGATAAAAGAGGGAGAGGAGAAATCTGGCAGAGAACCAGCATTCTCTTTGCTTCTTCATCCACAGGAATGAGCAGAAGCAGCCTCACAGTTCTGCCTCGGTGCCTTCCCCGCCATCACTGACTGTGCCCTTCAGACTGTCACCCGGAAGAATTCCTTTCTGTTTCAAGTTGCTTCATCCAATCTGAGCTGTGACTGTTAGCAAGAGGGTGGGGGAGGGATTTCCAGGCAAGACCCAGTGTTCAAGCATATTACCAAAACTGTTGATGAAAAAAAAAAAAAAAAGTCTGCAGATATTTTGGCCGTATACACATGAGTGACGTGAAAACTGCATTTCACCTCCGGTTTTTTTGTTTGCTAGTTTTGTTTTGCCTGGAGTTCAGGTTAAATTGTCTGGATATCATCTCTGGGGGTGTCCTCGCTTGTGGCACACTGGCATTCAATTCTATGATGCCTTTCCAGTAGGAAGAAGTGCATTTCCCCAGCCAGTTTGGTCCCACACATAATCTCAAAAGGCAGCCGAGTAAACAGGCCAGTCTGCACTGGCCAGACTTTCTTATGTCCTGAGCATGTGATCTATTGGCCTATTTCACCCCTCACCCCCAAGAAGAAGCCTTTGCTCTCATTTCTGGGCAAAACCAACTCACACACATGGATTCCACAGGAGTTTCAAAATACCTAACTTCAAATTCCAGAATGTTCCTTAATGATGCTTCCTCTCCTTTTTGCCATCAGCTCAAGTCAGTCGCTGATGGCCTCTGATAAATGTGGAAAAGAGCATGTTCTTCTGCAAAGGGTTTAAGTCCCTCTTGGGGCAAACTTTGGTTAGTAGCCTTGGGCATCTTTTCTCCAGACAAATTGAGCAGCCTCTTTCCCAGAGTTGGCACAAGGAAATGTTGGGAATAGGTGTTTGCAAGCTGGTCCGCTTAGAATTCACTCATTAGATGAAATCTGTGTTAAACACCTCTCCACAAAAGACAAGCCTGAGCCAGCTGGCATTTAGCCCCTTGGTATTCACATTCTGGATGGGTTCTGGGGAAGCTGGGCGCAGACGACATAATTCTGTTTCTAATCAGTTCTCTGTAACACACCGAGGCCCAGACAGGTCACTTCACGCTCTGGGACCCGAGGTGTTTGCAAGCAGACAATCATTACGATGCCTGTAGTTGAAGCAATTTGTGAATGAGTCTTTTGAACATGCTCACAATCCTTAGGCGAATGGAGCAGGGGTTAGAAGTTTATTTGGTGCAGCTTTTTATGGGGAAGACCGCTGAACTGCATAAGTCTTCCAGTGGCATGCTCCTGCTACGTACACCAGTTGGCTGTTTGGCAATAGTAACCACTTGATTTGGCTCATCTCAAGGAAAATGGGTTAAGGGAAGGCTTAAATTAGGCTAAAGGAAGGTTTGGGTGCAGGTTCGGAGGACAGCATCTGGCAACTGTGTTCCTGCCTCCTCCTCATGCTTATCTGAGAGACCACTGTTCCAGAACACCTGGGCTTTCCTTGCATGAATATTATGTTATTCTCATTAAGCTTAAGATCATGCAATAATTATGTAGAAGTGTGCATGTGGGGAACATTCAACACGTTCCACAAGGGAATAGGTATACAAAGCTGGCTTTGAACTTGAAAACCTGAGCCAGCCAACATGTCACAGGTGAGAACGTGTGAGTGAGGGCGCGATGACAGTTCTGGAACCATTAATTCACTTATCCTTAGGTACACTCAGGCGATTGTTCTCAGTTTCCGGGTGGCTGGAGGGTGTTGGTCCTGGAAAGCCCGTGCCAGGTCTACAATGCCAGCCAAGAAATGCCTGCACATCCCTCTCCCTGTCCCTCCCTGTTGCATGTATCCTCTCTGGTCCCCTTTCCACCTGATCTCCCTCACTTCCTCCAGGGATTCCCTTTGCATCATTGTGACAAAAGTGACTGACAGAAAAAAAAAATGTCAGGTAGGAAAGTTTGACATTAGCTCAGGCTTTCAGGGTACATACATAGCCCATCATGGCACGGAGAACATAGTGGCATCCGTAGTTTGGGAACAGCAGTGGTGGAAGCGTGTGACAGTGCCTATTCACGTCATGGGATAAAAGGAGTGGCTGGAATCTGGCCAAGTTACAAACCTTCAAAAAACCCACACCAACTCAACCTCCAAAAGGCTCTACTCACCCAAAACAACACCTCCTTCTAAGGAAAAGATGAACAAGAGCCCATAGAAGACATTTCTGATTCAAGCCCTAACATTTCCTTATTTGCCTCCCTTTTTGGATGTTTCCTTCTGTGTTCTCAGTTGATGAACATGGACAAAAGAAAAAGGAGTAGTACAGATATGAAGATGTACTGTCTTAGCGTGGTACAGCCACAGCATAGCAGCATAATTGGTAACGTCCGGTTGATTTGGGTACATTACTCTCCTTGAGATATGGGCCACTCTATGGGTAGATGGCCTTTTATGAGGCGTTCATGACTATAAAATTTTGACCCATGCAGTGACTGAAGAAGGTAATAGAACGATTTACTGGTTGGGGATAGAAATTCTTCCTATCTGTGCTAGAATCTCGGCAATGTGCATATACATTCATACTCCTCTTTATTCTCACTACAAACCAAGCATAAACACCCAGAACACATATACAACCAACTCATATGCAGCCCAATATACATACACGCCATGCCACGTATACCCAACACATTCATATACTATCTACACTCAATGAATACAGAGATGGGGACAATGAAGCTCTTATGAAAGATACAACCAAGGGCTGAGTAGTTTAACAAACTACTGCTGCCATGCTCCAGGCCTGGCAACTTTTGCAGTGATAAGGAGAGTGCCTGCAATCTTTTGTGTAACTACTTGCCTCATGATTATAAAGCAAAGAAATGAAAATTCAAACCATCCATACGTTCGGCAATGGCCGCTACCCACCAGGCTGCTAGCCACAGGCTGATGCTTCAGGGTTTGCAGCCATCAAACAAGGGCAGTTCCTGAGTGCAAACTCCGAACAGAGACGGTCTTTCTTTCACCAGCAAACTAGGCTTCTGGTCCAACCAATAAAGAAGTGAGAAGCCATTGCGAGAATACCAACGTTCTTGACAAAGGCCAAAAAACCAGTTCACGGAAATCTTCCCCCACCCCAAGGGCCAGTGTGTGTAAAGAATTTCCACGGCAACGATATTTTATGAGCATGACTCACTTTTCTGTTTTTCAGAAAGCCTTTCACCCTGCCCATCTCTTTTAGTACATTTCCATTTGGTGTGGTTTGGCCTGTGAGCGGGATGCGGTGGTGAGCTGCTTGAAGCCAGACTCCCCGACCCTGGCGTACCTGAGGACCACATGTATGGCTGTAATTGCAAACAGCTGCCCACCCACCCACAGAACAGTGAGCAGGGCCATTTCTAAAAACAGTAAAAATAGCATGCCCCTGGAGCAAGCCAGTTCATTTGTTGATTCAAAAAATATTTGCCACCAAGAAGGGTGTTCTGAACACATAGCCCAGTCAGTGTTTCAGAGAAGCCTCACATGGTTAGCCTTAATAATTAATAACAATAACAACAACCCAGTGATCATATGCATATTTATTGAGCACTTACTCTGGGCCTCATACTGATCTGAGTACTTTGGGTGCACTGACTGGACTTGGTGAATCCTTTTCTGCCTCGCGGGCATCCTGTCACATGGAGCAGGCAGATGCTCGCACAGGGGCTTCCAAGATGTGAGAAAGGCTTTCCCTGGTCAAGAGGAGGTCTCTTTGCACTTCGCATTTCACACATGGCTACCTGACTTTCAGTCTTGGGAAATGAGCCCAGAACCTCTCTGTGTCCCCCCACCCCCGTCTGGCTCTTTGTCTCTCTCTTTGCTCCCCCTCCCATTGTTCTTGGGACAATGTTGCCCTATGTATCCCAGGCTGGTATTAAACTCCATGGTTCAAGTGAACCCCCTCAGCTTGCTACGAAGCTGGACTCTACAGGAACCTGGCTGTTGTACTTTTTAACAAACACATAATAACTACACATGTTTATAAAGCACAACATGGCATTCCAATACACAACTGTGGTGTAATGGTCGACTGGAATGACCATTCTCAAAAAGACAAAAGCATCAAAGCCAAGGAAAGGCCTGTGCTAGTTCCCTTAACTGTTGCTATGCCAAATGCCTGAGAAGAAACAACTTAAGGGACAAGCATTTATTCTGGTTCAAAGTTTAAAAAGACACACAGTCAGTCTAGTATGGTGGGGAAGGCAGGGTGGCAGGCATATCCTGTCTGGGGCAGTAGGAACAGGAGTTCAATTACTCACATCTCAGCGGATCAGAAAACAGGAATTTAGGCCAGAAGCAGAGCCGGTTTAGAACCCTCAAGTCTAACCCAACAGCTGTATTTATGCCATCAAGGCCCACGGGCAAAATGGTCTGCAGTCTCCTAAAACAGCACCGCCAGCTAAGCCCTAAGCACTCAAACACAGGAGCCTGCTGGGTAATAGTTCACATCCAAGCCATAACACAACTATTAAAGAAGTAAGTCACGGTCTCGGTTTGTGTTTCATTGCTGCGAAGAGACATCACTACCACAGCAGCTCTCATGAAGGAAAACGCTTAAATCGGGCTGGCTTACAGTTTCAGAGGTTTAGTCTATTATCATTGTGCCAGGAAGCATGACAGCGTGTAGGCAGACATGGTGCTGGGGAAGGAGCCGAGAGTTCTGCATCTTGATCCTCAGCAAAAGGGGACTGTCACACTGGGCATAGCTTTAGCATAGGAGACCTCAAAGCCCACCCCCACAGTGACACACTTTCTCCAACAACAACAAAAAAACGACACCTACTCCAACAAGGCCACACCTCCTATGAGTGCCATTCACTAGGGTCCAAGCATTCAAACGCCTGAGTCTATGGGGGTACAGAGCATACCTATTCAAACCACAGTTACTATTGGACCACTCAGAGCCTTTACCCTGCATTGAAATAGGTCAATTTCAGGAGCACTTGTCAAGCTTGACCTCAGATCTATTCTTTCCAGTGCTGGTCTTCACAATCTGATATTACGGTTGCCCCTGTGTTTTACACAATGTCCTTATGGAGAAGACCACTTTCTTAACAGCTCTGCATCAACTCATTCCTTTAGCATTTTTCTGCATGGCAGCAGGGAAATAAAGTATTTAAGTAGTTAAGTAAGATTGTTCACCCTTCTTGCAATGACTATTAAGCACCTACTCTATGTTAAGAGACTTGGAGAAGCCATGCCTAAGAGGAGCTAGTGAATGTGTGGAGGTGATTAAAGATGAGCAGAGCTGTGACAAAGAAGCAAAAGGCCTTGCTGGATATCTGTAGTGGGTTTTTATAGACACATGCAAAGCAACCAACAGTTTTCTAAGATGTGGATCTTCATGAGCCCTAACGGCCCTTGCCCCTGGGACACAGGGATGTGCAGGAGACGTAAGTGATCTGTGTGGAATGTGCTGCTGCAGAAATTATCCGACTCATTACAAGTTGATAATGATTGTGATAAATGAGAACAAATGAATAATAAATATATAATTTTATTAAACTTCCTCAATATCTCTCTGAGGTAGGACAAGTAATTTTTAATCTTGGCTTTTCAACTTGAGCACATCTAGAATCAACTAAAACCCATGCATCTGAGCATGCTCCATGATTGGATTTTCTTGACCGGATTATTTGAGGCAAGAAGACCCACTCTAAGTCTGAGGCTGCTTGTGGCAGCCCACATAGAAGGACTTGGAAGAAGGAAGCTTTTGCTTTTTGCCTGTTTGCCCTCACTATCACTGGAAAGTTCATCTATGCCATTACTGAGGCATTCTTTCGCTGGAATTAGAACCTTTTTTTTTTTTTTCCTTCAGTATTCCAGCATAGACTGAAGACCAGCCACTCTCTAGGAACCCTCAGGGACACCAATTCCAGATTGGGATTACTGAGACATATAGTCTCTTGGACTGGTCACTCACTAGTTTCTTGGCTTTCCTGTCTGGAGACAGCCATCATAGGACTCCCCGAGCCACAGCCTACAGGACGCTCTAAAACAGTGGTCCTCTCAATCTGTAGGTCGAGACCCACTGGGGAAGTCTCATATCAGACATTTTGTAATATCAGATATTTATATCACAGTTCAGAGCAGTAGCAAAATTACAGCTATGAAGTAACAAGGAAATGATTTTATGCTTGGGGGGTCATCACAACAGGAGAAACTGTGTCAAAGGGTCACAGCATTAAGAAGGGTGAGAGCCGTGTGTGTGTGTGTGTGTGTGTGTGTGTGTGTGTTCATTCTATCAGTTCTGTTTCTTTCGAGAACCCCAGTTAATACACTAAAACAAGTGGTAAAGCTCTTGAAGTAAGCCACTGCAAAGTTATTTACACTAAAGATACTCAGGAGACAGCCTGGAAGAGGTGCATAGGGAATCCATTGGTGCACTCTGCTGGCCTGTGACAGTCCTAGCTTTCCCCACACTAACGCTGCCTTTTGTAGTGCAGTGCTCATCTGCATAGGCCAAGTGGGGGAAAGGTTTTGGGACTTCTCAGTCAGGCCTTTGCTGTTCCTCTCTCTTGACTTTGCTTTAAGAGGACGTTTGACTTCAGTGCTAGATTTTAATAAAGCTCTCAGCACCATCCACACATTTGGGAGTGATTTGCAGAAACAAACAAACAACAGAACAACCCACAAGGCAGCAAGGCGTCACGGTGACTTAAGTACTCACTGCACAGATCAAAAGGCATCTTCATGCCACAAGCTTTTGACCAAGAAATTAAGACCATGAGGACAGAACAATGCAGGTCTTAAGTGCTAAGCTGGGGAAGGATGGAGCGAGTTGGGGAAGGATGAGACTGCTAACAGTAGACATTCAAGGGAGTAGCATTGCAGGGAGCTGCCTCTACAGGTCTCATTGTGTAGCCTGGAATGACCTCCAATCATTTTTCTTCTCAGCCATCTTTGTACTGGGATTACAAGCATGGCTCTAAGCCCAGTTTGAAGATGATTGGTGACTATTGCTGTGGAAAGCACTATGACCAAAAGCCGTTTGGGGAGGAAACGGTTTATTTCAGATTACAGGTAACAGTCCATCATCTAGGAAGTCATTTGTTGTGTTGAAATATCCATTATCATCTGTGTTCAATTTTTGCTTGCTCAAGTTCGTCTTACTAGCATAGAAAATAGAAAATGTACACATGCACACTGGAATACTATTCAGCCACAAAAAAGATGAAATCCTGTGGCTTGTGGCAACATGGTTGCAATTAGAGATCTTTTATTTCAAAGAACTAAGCCAGGCACAGGAAGGCAAACATCGCATGATCTTATTCCTTCGTGGATCATGGAGTAGTGGATCTCACAGCTAAGGGTACAATGGTGGCTACCAGAGCCTGCGGAGAGAAGGGTGTTGGGGAGGGAGATGTTGATCGAGGGCACTGAGTTACAATTATAGAGGAGAAATGGGCCTGACTTTTTACTAAAGAGCAGAGCAGTGACAGATGATAATTTCAATTTCAACACAACAAATGATGTGCATTTGAGATGCCAAATATGGACACTTTGATTCAAGCATTTCAAACTGTGTACAGTATTAAATCACATGGCAACCCTTTTTACATTTTTTTTATTTATTACAATTTATTCATAGCTGTAGCCTCCCTCCTTTGTCCCCTCCCAATCCTTCCCTTCCTCCCTCTTCTCTTCCCATGCCCCTCTCCTAGTCCACTGATAGGGAAGGTCCTCCTCCCCTTCCATCTGACGTAGGCCTATCAGGTCTCATCAGGACTGGCTGCATTGTCTTCCTCTGAAGGAGGTGATCAAAGAGCCAGCCACTGAGTTCATGTCAGAAACAGCCCCTATTCCCCTTACTAGGAAACCCATTTGGACACTGAGCTGCCATGGGCTAGGTTTCTAGGTTATCTCTATGAATGGTCCTTGGTTAGAGTATCAGTCTCAGAAAAGACACCTGGGCCCAGATTTTTTGGTTCTGTTGTTCTTGTGGACTTCCTTTCCCCTCCAGGTCTTTCTATCTCCCCTTTCTTTCATAAGATTCCCTGTACTCTGCCCAAAGTTTGGCTATGAGTCTCAGCATCTGCTTTAATACCTGCTGGGTAGAGTCTTTCAGAGCTTCTGTGGTAGGCTCCTGTTTTTTCCTTGTTTTCACCCTCTTCTGATGTCTATTCTGTTTCCCTTTATGAATAAGGATTGAACATCTTACCCAGTGTCCTCTTTCTTGCTTAGCTTCTTTAGGTGTACATATTTTACTATGATTATCCTATATTATATATCTAATGTCCTCTTATAAGTACGTATATGCCATGTGTGTCTTTCTGCTTCTGGGATACCTCACTCAGGATGATTTTTTTGTAGTTCTCCCACCATTTGCCTGCAAATTTCATGATTTCCTTGGTTTTCCAACAGAGTAGTATCCCATTGTGTATATGTACCACAATTTCTGTATCCATTCCTCAACTGAGGAACATCTGGGTTGTTTACGGTTTTTAAGTATCAAATATGACAGGGGTACAAAACAGAAGTCACTGTAATAAAATGAAACAAACATGGCAAATAGTGTTAGAGGAGAGTTGAGGCTGTCAGCTACTACCTACTCTCTTGTGTAGACTTGAGTTTCTCACCCCACTTTGAAATGACCATTAGCTCATCCGGAAAATAGCACATGCAGATGAGGCTATGAGATGACTCTGTGGATTAGGGCATTTGCTGCCAAGACTGATAAGCTGAGTTCAAGTCTCAGGTCTTACCTGGTGGATGGAGACAACAGCTTCCACAAATTGTCCTCTGACCTCCATGTGTGTGCTGTGGTGTGTGTGACACACACACATAGGAGAGTGAGAGAGATACAATTAAAAAATTAATTAATAAATAAATTAAAAAAAGAAAAGAACCCAAGTATATCCATCTCATGAAATATTGTGGAGATCCCACTAGTTAGCATCCTGTTCTGTCCCAAAGAAATGAAATAAAGTATATAAAGTGATTTCCTCCTTATTAGGCCTTGCTTCAAAGCCGCAAGGTTCTGTGCATATGCAATGCACTACTCCTAATTATGTCAGCAAAAGGCCTGGCCTCTAAATACCACCAGAGTTTGAGACTTCAAAACCAGAAGCAATGATTCTTAAGCGCCAAACTTCTTAAGTATGTACAGCAGCAACCTAGAATATTTTGCAACTCAGTTTCCAGGAGGATTTGAGGACATTGTTCCAGGAAAGAGCTTTGGGAAAACACAGTATGTAATTCTCCTAATGTTCTCTGTGGGTCATAATGTTTGCTTACCAATTAGGTGATGGTAGTACTTTTTAGTGCCTGTCTCCCAATGGTATCAGGAAGGCAGGAGCCGTCTTCCTTTTGTTCACTTCCTATGCCTAGAACCTGTCTGCTACGTCATAAGCACTCCACAGTGCTACTTGAACAAATGGTAGGGTGATGAGTCAATTTACTCTCTTGCTGCTGTTTCCTCTTCTTACTCCTCCTTCTTCTCTTCTTGGTAGCAGCAAGGATTGTACCAGGGCTTTGCCCACACCAGGAGAGGGAACTCCAGTTAACTATACCTCAGCACTGGCACAAGGCAGGCAGGCAGGCTAACTACGGTGAAAAGTAGAAGGAAGAGGTCCAGAAAAGGATCCAGGCAGTTAGAGAACCGTCCCCATTTGTGCAGGCACCTCCCTGGCCAGGTGCCATTTTGCACTCTGGGTAATTTGTGTCTGTTCTGGCCATGCTCGGTTGAAATGGAATCACAGTATCTTATTCCCCCTCTCCAAACACAGAGCTAGTGTGAATGACTTTCCCAGTAGTGTAGCCAGCAGAAAGAATGAAGAATGCAATGCAGCTCCAGGCTGGTGAGCCTTCAGGGTGAGCAAATTCAATAGAACTGAGATTACGCATATGTTGTGAAACCACGCGTGTGCATATAGACACGCATGCCATGCACATATGTGCGCAGAGAGGCATGCTCAGGCCACCTTGAGGAACCTGTTAAATTGGGGGCACAGACGATAAAGGAAGGCAGTTCTTAACACATACGTAGACTTTGCAGGTGGACACACACAAGGTCAGAAAGTGGTGGAAGGTGAGAGATCAGATGTAGACCTCACTCTGATTTGGGAGGTAATGTGCATGTCATAGGAAAGAAATGAGTACCGGAGGAAAACACAAATGATCCTCTGTGAGTTAGAAAAGACCCAAGCGTCACTGCTTTTTGCAGCCCCATTAATGTCCGGCCATTCTGCATGAATACATGTTTGTCTAATTTGGTAGGGAAAGTTTCCTTGATTCGAAATAGCTTACTTTTTTTTTTTTTTTAAGTTAAAACACCATGGTTTGGACATCATGAGTTCTAAGAGCAGGATGCAAACATCACTAAGGAAAGCAACCCAGTAGGTTGAATAAAGGGGTGATGGTTAGGGGAGCATTAATCTCTAAATGACACGCTCCTAAGCTTGACAGGCCATTCGAGTGCTCGGCTCATTGCCTGGCTTCTCCCGTATAATCCCTGCTTTTAGAAATGAAACCACACGGCCACCACATGAGTGCATAACACTGAAATTATCCAGGCAAAAAAGACTGTTTATGAAAGCACACGATGTTGCTTTGGGTTAAAAGGAGATGCTTAAAAGATGCCTTGACTTACATGAACTAAGAGACAAGGGGCTGGCTATATTGAATATCACCCCGTAAACAAAAGGCATTCTGAGATCATATCGGTTTTTTTTCTTTCTTTTTTTTTTTCTTTTTTAGGAATGTGTTGTTGCAGACAAATGTCAGCTGCCAAAAATGAAGATGGATGGTATGTGTGGTCCAGGGAGAGAGCCAACACCAAGCTGATGCGGAGACAAAGCTAGCGGCTCTAAAGTGATGCGGGTTTACTTTTCTCTGCCGTACCCTGCCCCCTGCTTCTGACCTTGGCGCCTTGAGACATGTATTTAGCCTGTGGTCAACCTCTGGTTTCGACCCTGGCTTCTTAATCTCCCCTGGCCCCCATTCCTGTCATATTCTAATCACTCCCGTCACTCCTCATGCGTCCAAGACAGACAATTACTGCTCGTGAGCCCGTCTCCCCTGCATGCTGTTCCGCTTTGGTCTTTGGCAAATCGAAGGTCCAGGCAAGGCTGAGTAGAAGGGCGTGACTAGCTGCCACGTCTGAATGGCCGTGGGCAAGCTTTGCAAGGCTGTCCTGTTCCAGGAATGAGGCAGGCGACGACCACGAACTGGGGAAAATTGGTCGGCAGCACTAGAGGCCTTCTCTGGCTGGCTGTTGGGGCTCATGAACAGAGGAGGGCGGGGCACCAAGGCCTGTCTCTGTGCGTCTACTCAGGTACACGCTCACCAGAATCCACACGCGCATGACTGGTGCTGTAATTTCTGTACTGATTTCGGGAACGCAGGCTTGAAAACAAAACTGCATAGAAATTAGTTTTCGCATTTTGTGGTTGGAGTAGTTATCGTGCTGTGAGATTTGGGGGTGGGGGTGGGAGAAAAGATAACAGATAAATATAAAATTTGCGTAGAGAACTTGATTTCTGTGTCCAGAAGTAAGGGTTTCCTTGTCTTTCTTAGTAAGTTTGTTATTATTGTTGTTATTGTTATTATTACTATTATTATTATTATTATTAAATTTGCTTATAGTGTGGACATATGGCATTATGGATTCTAAGCTAAAGAGGATTTTGCTTAATATTATAAAACTTTTATGAACCCCTCCCCCCTTTTTTTTACCAGCTAGATTTTGTTTGAATGCACTCCTGATGTTTGTAGCCAGAAACTTCCCCAGCTAGCCTTTTCTGGTCAATGTCTGTCTATAGGTGTTGCCTTGTCTGGGGTCACCAAAAGACCTTCCAAAGTCATTTGGCTGCTGGTATTACTCTGGGCTCATGAAACACTTTAATGATATGAAATAAAATTTACATATCCTTGGTAAATCTCCCTTTCTCTCTCTCTCTTTCCCTTTTGCTGGTTAAGCAAATTATCTACCATCGAGCTAAATTCCCCAGCCTAAATTCATTTACTAATTAATTTATTAATTACCTTTCCAACATAATTCATTTATTAATTAATTATCTTTTAAGATTTAAATTTATTTTTTATTTGTGTGTGTGTGTGTGTGTGTGTGTGTGTGTGTGTGTGTAGATATCTGAAAAGGGCATTAGCACGTCTGGAGCTGGAGTTATAGAAGATTATAAGTCTCCCAGTGTGGGTGCTGGGATCTGGACTTAGGTCTTCTGGAACAGCAGAAAGTGCTCTTAATCACTGCTCCGTCCCTGTAGCCCCAGGCAGGACTTATCTTTTATGAGTATATCATCCAGTAAATTAAAATTTCATTATATTTCTTATTTATTATCAATTTCTCATCATGGTTTTGTGCATTATGATGTTCAAATAAATAGACTGGACAAGTTCTAGGTGACATGTGGTGTATGCACATGGGCCGTGTGCTAATCTTCATCCGCAAATACTCTTGAAAGGTGTCTTCTGAAATAGATTTGTCATAGAAGCAATGTAAAAAGATCCAGGAACAGAGTATAAAGCTCAGAGGTAGATCTATGCCTACCTTGTGAGGTACTGGGTTCCAGTAACAGGAGAGAGAGAGAGACAGAGATAGAGACAGGAAGACAGAGAGAAAATACGCATCAATAATCCTTTTGTATTTTCTGCATAAAAAGCCTGAAATGTGTTCATGTCTCGTACACTCACACAGTGGATCATTTTTATGCTCCATGTGGCAAAGATGCCCATTTGATTAAAAATAAAATAAAAAATAAAGGAATACCAAGTCAATACCTGCAACCCCACTTTGGGGCTTACCCACCAGCACGTGGCCATGCTTAGAGCTAAGGGAGCCTGGCCAAGACCCTGCTCTGAATTGTGCATAGGTGGCTTTTTCTTGCATCTATCTATCTATCTATCCATCCATCCATCTATCTATCTATCTATCTATCTATCTATCTATCTATCTATCTATC